>NC_091353.1:15800166-15845166 GCF_038502225.1 Cherax quadricarinatus
TTTCCAGGTGCCCCATCACTCTCCTCCTGATGATCTTCTCCATGACCTTGCATACTATACACGTTAGTGATACAGGTCTGTAGTTTAGTGCCTCATGTCTGTCTCCCTTTTTAAAAATTGGGACTACATTTGCCATCTTCCATACCTCAGGGAGTTGCCCAGTTTCAAATGATGTGTTGAAGATCTTTGTTAATGGGACACACAGTATCTCTGCTCCCTCTTTAAGGACCCACGGAGAGATGTTGTCTGGTCCCACCGCCTTTGAGGTGTCAAGTTCGCATAGCAGCTTCTTCACCTCCTCCTTGGTTATATGTACCTCATCCAGCACTTGCTGGTGTACCCCCCTGATCTGATTTCCTGGAGTCCTACTGATTTCCACTGTAAATACTTCTTTAAATCTCGTGTTGAGCTCCTGACATACCTCTCGGTCGTTTCTTGTGAACTTCCCATCACCCTTCCTCAGTCTGATTACCTGGTCCTTGACTGTTGTTTTCCTCCTGATGTGGCTGTACAACAGCTTCGGGTCAGACTTGACTTTCGATGCTATATCATTTTCACATTGTCGCTGAGCCTCCCTTCTTATCTGTGCATATTCGTTTCTGGCTCTTCGGCTAATCTCTTTATTTTCCTGAGTTCTCTGTCTTCTGTACCTTTTCCATTCTCTAGTACACCTAGTTTTTGCCTCCCTACACCTTTGGGTGAGCCAAGGACTCGTTCTGTTCTTCCCATTATTTCTGTTTCCCTTGGGAACAAACCTCTCCTCTGCCTCCTTGCATTTTGTTGCCACATAGTCCATCATTTTTTGTACTGGTTTTTCTGTCAGTTCCCTCTCCCACTGAATGTCTTGCAGGAAGTTCCTCATGCCTGAGTAGTTCCCCCTTTTGTAGTTTGGTTTTTCCCAACCTATTCCTGCTACTCTCTCCACTTGAAGCTCAGCTATGTAGCCGAAGCACAGAACCACATGATCACTAGCTCCCAGGGGCCTTTCATACATGATATCCTCGATGTCCGAACTACTCAAGGTGAATACAAGGTCCAGTCTTGCTGGTTCATCCTCTCCTCTCTCTCTGGTAGTGTCTCTAACATGTTGATGCATGAGGTTTTCCAGTATGTGTGTGTGTGTGTGTGTGTGTGTGTGTGTGTGTGTGTGTGTGTGTGTGTGTGTGTGTGTGTGTGTGTGTGTGAGTGTGTGTGTGTGTGTTCTAGTGAGTGGCTGTGTGTGTGTGTGTGTGTGTGTGTGTGTGTGTGTGTGTGTGTGTGTTTGTGTGTGTGTGTGTGTGTGTGTGTGGGTATGTGTGTGTGTGTGTACTCACCTAATTGTGGTTGCAGGGGTCGAGACTCAGCTCCTGGCCCCGCCTCTTCACTGATCGCTACTAGGTCCTCTCCCTCTCTGCTTCCTGAGCTTTGTCATACCTCTTCTTAAAACTATGTATGGTTCCTGCCTCCACTACTTCACTTGCTAGGCTATTCCACTTCCCGACGACTCTATGACTGAAGAAATACTTCCTAACGTCCCTGTGACTCGTCTGAGCCTTCAGCTTCCAGTTGTGACCCCTTGTTTCTGTGTCCTTTCTCTGGAACACCCTATCTCTGTCCACCTTCTCTATTCCCCGCAGTATCTTGTATGTCGTTATCATGTCTCCCCTGGCCCTTCTGTCCTTCAGTGTCGTCTGTCCGATTTCCCTCAACCTTTCCTCGTACGACATTCCCCTGAGCTCTGGGACTAGCCTTGTTGCAAACCTTTGTACTTTCTCTAATTTCTTGACATGCTTGACCAGGTGTGGGTTCCAGACTGGTGCTGCATACTCCAGTATGGGCCTAACATACAGAGCGTACAGTGTCTTGAACGATTCCTTATTAAGGTATCGGAACGCTATTCTCAGGTTTGCCAGGCGCCCGTATGCTGCAGCAGTTATTTGGTTGATGTGTGCCTCCGGTGACGTGCTCGGTGTTATGGTCACCCCAAGGTCTTTCTCCCTGAGTGAGGTCTGTAGCCTTTGTCCACCTAGCCTATACTCTGTCTGCTGTTTTTACCCCTCCCCAGTCTTCATGACTTTGCATTTGGCAGGGATGAATTCGAGAGGCCAGTTTCTGGACCACATGTCCAGCCTGTCCAGGTCTCTTTGCAGTCCTGCATCATCCTCATTCGATTAAATTCTTCTCATCAGCTTCACATCATCTGCGAATAGGGACACTTCAGAGTTTATTCCTTCCATCATGTCGTTCGCATATATCAAAAATAGCACTGGTCCTAGAACTGACCTCTGTGGGATCCCGCTCATCACAGGCACCCACTGTGATACCTCTTCACGTACCATGACTCGTTGTTGCCTCCCTGTCAGGTATTCCCTGATCCATTGCAGTGCCCTCCCTGTTATATGCGCCTGATCCTCCAGTTTCTGCACTAATCTCTTGTGGGGAACTGTGTCAAAGGCCTTCTTGCAGTCAAGGAAAATGCAATCAACCCACCCCTCTCTCTCGTGTCTTACTTCTGTTACCTTGTCATAAAACTCCAGAAGGTTTGTGACACAGGATTTGCCTTCCATGAACCCATGCTGGTTTTCATTTATAATCTTGTTCCGTTCCAGGTGTTCCACCACTCTCCTCCTGATAATCTTCTCCATGACTTTGCACACAATACGTGTCAGAGACACAAGTCTGTAGTTTAGTGGCTCATTTCTGTTTCCTTTCTTAAATATGGGGACTATATTTGCTGTCTTCCATTTCTCAGGTAGTTGCCCAGTTTCAAGGGATGTGTTGAAGATTGTGGTTAGGGGCACGCACAGCATCTCTGCTCCTTCTCTAAGGACCCAAGGGGAGATGTTGTCCGGTCCCATCGTCTTTGAGGTATCAAGGTCACTTAGCAGCTTCTGCACCTCCTCCTCGGTTGTTTGTATGTCATCCAACACTTGTTGCTATATTCCCTCTTGATGTTCCCTTCTGTGCTGTCTTCACAGAGCCCTTCCTGTCTCTACTGTAAAAACTTCCTTAAATCTCCTGTTTAGCTCCTCACATGCCTCCTGATCATTTCTTGTCAGTTCTCCACCTTCCGTCCTCAGTCTGATCACCTGGTCTTTGACTGTTGTCGTCCTCCTGATGTGGCTATACAACAGTTTCAGGTCAGTCTTGATTTTCGATGCTATGTTTTTTCATACTGTCGCTGGGCCTCCCTCCTTACCTGTGCATACTCGTTCCTGGCTCTGCGACTAATCTCCCTATTTTCATGTGTTTTCTGCGTTCTGTACTTTTTCCATTCTCTATTGCACTTTGTTTTTGCCCCCTTACACCGTCGGGTAAACCAGAGGCTCGTTCTGGTCTTCCCTTTGTTTCTGTTGCCCTTGGGAATAAACCTTTCCACTGCCTCCTTGCATTTTGTTGTTACATATTCCATCATTTCATTTACTGGCTTTCCTGCCAGTTCTCTGTCCCAACGGAACCTCCTGCAGGAAGTTCCTCAACCCTATGTAGTCCCCTCTTTTATAGTCAGGCTTTTCCCATTCAACTCCTGTTACTGTCTCCACTTGGAACTCTACTATGTATTCATAGCACAGAACCACGTGGTCACTAGTTCCTAGGGGACTCTCATATGTGATGTCCTCAATGTCTGAACTGCCCAGGTTGAACATAAGGTCCAATCTTGCTGGTTCATCCTTCCCTCTCACTCTGGTGGTGTCCTTAACATGTTGGTGCATGAGGTTTTCCTGCACCACATCCAACATCTTGGCTCTCCATGTTTTGGGACCCCCATGTGGCTCCAGGTTTTCCCACTCAATCTCCCTGTGGTTGAAATCCCCCATAACCAGCAACTTTGCTCTGCTGGAGTGAGCTCTTCTTGCCACCTCAGCAAGTGTGTCCACCATTGCTCTGTTGCTCTCTTCATATTCCTCTCTTGGCCTCCTGCAGTTCTGTGGTGGATTATACATCACTGCAATGACCACCTTGTGCTCCCCAGACTGAAGTGTACCTACTATGTAGTCCCTTTCTCCTGTCTCGTCTATGCCTCCCATTTTCTCAATTTCCATCGTTTTTTTGCAGGCAGCAAACAACCCCACCTCCCCCTCTGCCCTTCTATCTTTCCTCATGATCTGGTATCCTGGTGGGAAGATTGCATCTATTCTTATTGCTCCGTGAGTTTTGTTTCTGTAACTGCTATGATGTCTGGGGACTTCTCATTGATTCTTTCTTGCCATTCCTCATATTTATTCGTTTATCCATCCGCATTTTGTGTACCAAACCTTCAACTTCTGTTCTAATACTGTAACTGTAGGTGCAGGGGTGGGAACAGAGGATCGGTGTGTGATGGTTTGTTTGGATTGTTCAGTTGCCTTGGGGAGGGGTATCGTGGCTGGAGTCCTTCTGCAGGTGTTTCTGGGGTGTGCTTGTCCTTCCACCTGTTCCTGGAGGGTTATTCTGCTCTCCTTTTTCATTTCCTCCCATTCCTCCTTTCGTTTTTGCACTCTCTCTTTCAGTATCATCCTTTCCTCCTGTGTTCTGTCTCGAGGGACGGGAGGGGAGGGGAGGGGAGGGGTACAGGGTACAGGGTACAAGGGGACAGGGGTACAGGGGTACAGGGTACAAGGGGACAGGAAAGAGAGATAAGCTAAGATTTCGTTCGGATTTTTAACCCCAAAGGGTTAGCCACCCAGGATGACCCAAGAAAGTCAGTGCGTCATCGAGGACTGTCTAACTTATTTCCATTGTGGTCCTCAATCTTGTCCCCCAGGATGCCACCCACACCAGTCGACTAACACCCAGGTACCTATTTGCTGCTAGGTGAACAGGACAACAAGTGTAAGGAAACGCGTCGAAATGTTTCCACCCGCCGGGAATCGAACCCGGGCCCTCCGTGTGTGAAGCGGGAGCTTTAGCCACCAGGCCTGGTGGCTAAAAAGAGAGAGAGAGAGAGAGAGAGAGAGAGAGAGAGAGAGAGAGAGAGAGAGAGAGAGAGAGAGAGAGAGAGAGAGAGAGAGAGAGAGAGAGGATGAGAGAGAGATGAGAGTAAAGAGGGATCTGGGGATCTGGGGTTGCTGGGAGTGGTATGCAGAAGTTTCTTCCCTTGTTGTGAGTCCCCCAGCATGAGGCGAGTCTTGTGAAGATGTTTGAGTAAGGTTGTCCACTTGGTTCATTGTGAGAAGTTTGTATGTATCTGAGTTATTAAGTAGTTTGAGTATTTTGTTCCTGTAGTCGTCAGTGTTGAAGATTACGACACCACCTTCTTTATAAGCAGTGGTGACCCTGATGGTCGTGTCTTCTGCTCATACTTCAAGTGCAGTGATGTTATGTCGAGGTCGATCTGGGGAGCTGTGTGTTGACATGACCGCTGAGATGAGTCATTGTGTCTGTAGTTTTTAACGATGAAACTGAGGTCTTATTTCGGTTTCGAGATTCCTGTGACAAATTTGAGACTTAAGCAGATGGCTTCGGTTTCTGTGTTCGACAGTGGACGGGATGAATGATTTTGAATAATTCCAGGTCTTCCTAAACTTTCAATTAATTGTTTTCGCAGAGAGCTTGGAGTTTCCTAGTAAGTCTGATTGTCTGTTGAACATTAGCTGTGGTGGTGCACTCGGTGAGATGTCCGGGTTCGATTCCCGGTGAAGGGGTGGAAACATTGGTTTTGTTTCCTTACACCGGTTGTCTATGTTCACCCATCAGTAAAATGGGTACCTAGGTGTTAGTGGACTGGTGTGGGTCGCATCCTGGGAGAAAACTGACTTAATTTGCGGGACATACTCTGCATAACAAGCGACTTTCTATATAGTAGTATGTCACTGATGTCCGCTATGGCCTGTATACCTTGTACTTGTACTTGTAGTAAATAAAAATCTGCGTCTGTTCATGTTACCTGGAGTGTGGTGCCTAGTGCCCTGGCGTGGAGGAAAGCTTCGTGTGTAGCGTTGTTTAAGTCATCTGCACACTCTTCAAGGTAGGTTCTTGCTGTTGTGGAGAGAAGAGGTTGATGTTAGCGATCTGAGGTGGAATGGAGCTTGTTTCCACTCATCCACTACTAGGTAGACTGTTCCAGTTATCCACTTCTAAGTAGACTGTTCCACTCATCCACTACTAGGTAGACCGTTCCAGTTATCCACTTCTAAGTAGACTGTTCCACTCATCCTCTACTAGGTAGACTGTTCCAGTTATCCACTTCTAAGTAGACTGTTCCACTCATCCTCTACTAGGTAGACTGTTCCAGTTATCCACTTCTAAGTAGACTGTTCCACTCATCCACTACTAGGTAGACTGTTCTGAGCAATCTGTCCAACAGTCTTGATGGAGTGATTACATAGAGTTTGTGTTGAGTGACTGATTACCTCAAACTCCTTCTGATCTTCACCATTTTTCTTTGTACTGGACTGATGATGCCACTGTGTGGCGAAACGTTTCCACAATAAAGATACCCAAAGTGTTGCACAAGTGTCTAATTTATCAACTTGTCGGTTCTCTGAACCATTTGTCTATTATATATTTGTTTATGGCGGCCTCAGAGTGGGTCACTGGTCCACCTAGTGAATATTTATTTAGTACACTGATATACTTTAATGAAGTTACAGTGGCAAGACTTGACCCTCTTATATGTTTGTGAGTTTATCTGTCTGTCTTCTTCTTCTTCTTCTTCTTCTTCTTCTTCTTCTTCTTCTTCTTCTTCTTCTTCTTCTTCTTCTTCTTCTTCTTCTTCTTCTTCTTCGTCTTCTTCTTAGACTTGTTCGACTTCTTCACCTTCTTCTTCTTGAAAAAGATTAATACCTAAATACGTAATCATAAAAATGCGACAATGGTATACAATAGCGTCTGGAACAGACTATGGAGCAAACTCTTCTCCAGGCTGAGGGACTGACCACCCCAAAACTACGTCTTCAAGAGTGAAGGACTGATTACATCGTCTTCACATCTCTATTGCTTCATCTGCCTTTTGTGTACTCGACTGAAGAAACGTACTGTGTAGGCGAAACGTTTCGGAATAAAGATACCTAACTACTACACATGTATCTTACTTATCACCGTAATCATAAAGTCATAGAATACACAAATAACCCGCACATAGGAAAGAGGAGCTTACGACGACGTTTCGGACCGACTTGGAACATTTACAAAGTCACAACGTCGTGGTAAGCTCCTCCTAAGTGCGGGTTATTTGTGTCTTGTTTATACGTTGGTGAGATTACCCAAGTAATACCTAGTATATCCTTTTACTTATGTGCAAATTAATTGTTCTACCATATTGTACTACTACTACTACAACTTACATCACTACTACTACAACTTATATCACTACTGGAGTTTACCTGGAGAGAGTTCCGGGGGTCAACGCCCCCGCGGCCCGGTCTGTGACCAGGCCTCCTGGTGGATCAGAGCCTGATCAACCAGGCTGTTACTGCTGGCTGCACGCAAACCAACGTACGAGCCACAGCCCGGCTGATCAGGAACCGACTTTAGGTGCTTGTCCAGTGCCAGCTTGAAGACTGCCAGGGGTCTGTTGGTAATCCCCCTTATGTGTGCTGGGAGGCAGTTGAACAGTCTCGGGCCCCTGACACTTATTGTATGGTCTCTTAACGTGCTAGTGACACCCCTGCTTTTCATTGGGGGGATGTTGCATCGTCTGCCAAGTCTTCTGCTTTCGTAGTGAGTGATTTTCGTGTGCAAGTTCGGTACTAGTCCCTCTAGGATTTTCCAGGTGTATATAATCATGTATCTCTCCCGCCTGCATTCCAGGGAATACAGGTTTAGGAACCTCAAGCGCTCCCACTAATTGAGGTGTTTTATCTCCGTTATGCGCGCCGTGAAGGTTCTCTGTACATTTTCTAGGTCAGCAATTTCACCTGCCTTGAAAGGTGCTGTTAGTGTGCAGCAATATTCCAGCCTAGATAGAACAAGTGACCTGAAGAGTGTCATCATGGGCTTGGCATCCCTCGTTTTGAAGGTTCTCATTATCCATCCTGTCATTTTTCTAGCAGATGCGATCGATGCAATGTTATGGTCGTTGAAGGTGAGATCCTCCGACATGATCACTCCCAGGTCTTTGACGTTGGTGTTTCGCTCTATTTTGTGGCCAGAATTTGTTTTGTACTCTGATGAAGATTTAATTTCCTCATGTTTACCATATCTGAGTAATTGAAATTTCTCATCGTTGAACTTCATATTGTTTTCTGCAGCCCACTGAAAGATTTGATTGATGTCCGCCTGGAGCCTTGCAGTGTCTGCAATGGAAGACACTGTCATGCAGATTCGGGTGTCATCTGCAAAGGAAGACACGGTGCTGTGGCTGACATCCTTGTCTATGTCAGATATGAGGATGAGGAACAAGACGGGAGCGAGTACTGTGCCTTGTGGAACAGAGCTTTTCACCGTAGCTGCCTCGGACTTTACTCTATTGACGACTACTCTCTGTGTTCTGTTAGTGAGGAAATTATAGATCCATCGACCGACTTTTCCTGTTATTCCTTTAGCACGCATTTTGTGCGCTATTACGCCATGGTCACACTTGTCGAAGGCTTTTGCAAAGTCTGTATATATTACATCTGCATTCTTTTTGTCTTCTAGTGCATCTAGGACTTTGCCGTAGTGATCCAATAGTTGAGACAGACAGGAGCGACCTGTTCTAAACCCATGTTGCCCTGGGTTGTGTAACTGATGGGTTTCTAGATGGGTGGTGATCTTGCTTCTTAGGACTCTTTCAAAGATTTTTATGATATGGGATGTTAGTGCTATCGGTCTGTAGTTCTTTGCTGTTGCTTTACTGCCCCCTTTGTGGAGTGGGGCTATGTCTGTTGTTTTTAGTAACTGTGGGACGACCCCCGTGTCCATGCTCCCTCTCCATAGGATGGTAAAGGTTCGTGACAGGGGCTTCTTGCAGTTCTTGATGAACACGGAGTTCCATGAGTCTGGCCCTGGGGCAGAGTGCATGGGCATGTCATTTATCGCCTGTTCGAAGCCATTTGGCGTCAGGATAACATCAGATAGGCTTGTGTTAACCAAATTCTGTGGCTCTCTCATAAAAAATTCATTTTGATCTTCGACTCTCAGTCTGGTTAGTGGCTTGCTAAAAACTGAGTCATATTGGGACTTGAGTAGCTCACTCATTTCCTTGCTGTCATCTCTGTATGACCCATCTTGTTTAAGTAAGGGCCCAATACTGGATGTTGTTCTCGACTTTGATTTGGCATAGGAGAAGAAATACTTTGGGTTTCTTTCGATTTCATTTATGGCTTTTAGTTCTTCCCGCGATTCATGACTCCTATAAGATTCCTTTAGCTTAAGTTCGATGTTTGCTATTTCTCTGACCAGTGTCTCCCTACGCATTTCAGATAGATTGACCTCTTTTAGCCGCTCTGTTATTCTTTTCCGTCGCCTGTAAAGAGAGAGCCTGTCTCTTTCTATTTTACATCTACTCCTCCTTTTTCTTAGAGGAATAAGTCTTGTGCATACATCGAGTGCCACCGAGTTAATCTGTTCTAGGCATAAGTTGGGGTCTGTGTTGCTTAGTATATCTTCCCAGCTTATATCGGTTAGGACTTGGTTTACTTGGTCCCACTTTATGTTTTTGTTATTGAAGTTGAATTTGGTGAATGCTCCCTCGTGACTAATCTCATTTTGTCGGTCTGGGGCTCTGCGCATACATGTCTGAACCTCAATTATGTTGTGATCTGAGTATATTGTTTTTGATATGGTGATATTTCTTATCAGATCATCATTGTTAGTGAAGATGAGGTCTAGTGTATTCTCCAGTCTAGTAGGCTCTATTATTTGCTGGTTTAAATTGAATTTTGTGCAGAGATTTAAAAGCTCGCGTGAGTGTGAGTTTTCATCAGAGCTGCCTCCTGGTGTTATTACTGCAACAATATTATTTGCTATATTCCTCCATTTTAGGTGCCTTAAGTTGAAATCCCCCAGGAGCAAGATGTTGGGTGCAGGAGCTGGAAGATTTTCCAGACAGTGGTCAATTTTTAACAGCTGTTCCTGGAATTGCTGGGATGTTGCATCCGGAGGCTTGTAGACTACCACAATGTCTAGGTTTTGGTTCTCGACCTTTACTGCTAAAACTTCCACTACATCATTTGAGGCATTAAGCAGTTCTGTGCAAACAAGTGACTCTGCAATGTACAGGCCAACCCCCACCCCCCATTTTGCCTGTTCACTCTGTCACATCTGTATAGGTTGTAACCTGGGATCCATATTTCGTTGTCCAAGTGATCCTTTATGTGGGTCTCAGTGAAAGCCGCGAACATTGCCTTTGCCTCTGCAAGCAGTCCACGGATGAAAGGTATTTTGTTGTTTGTTGCTGGCTTTAGACCCTGTATATTTGCAAAGAAGAATGTCATCGGACTGGTGGTATTGTTGGTACTGGGGGGTATTTTTTTCCGGCATTAGTATCTGTATCTGTTTGTTTGGAGTGGAGGCCATCGACTGTGGTTCCACTCCAGGAATGACTGGATTTGGTGTACAATTTCTGCCATTTCCTGCCAGTTTTTTTTCCTTCCTGGCACTAAAAAACCTCTCCCTCTTGAGTGGCTGTGGCTACCCAGGTTTTCCCATGGCCTGGATGTTTTGTATCTTTTTGTCCCCTTTAGATGGTGTGCCTGGCAATTTAAGTTATAGCACAGTCTTTCCTGTACTGAAGAGGTACACATTTCAGGGTGAAAAAGCTTACAGGAAGGGAGTTTGCATTTTCCTGTTGTCATATGGGCACGGCATTTTCTAGGGTGGTCATAGTTGCACATCCCATCTGTTTTTCCAGATTTCCCATGTCTGCAGATACCAAGTGCATAGTATGTGCACAGGCTTGGTTTCCGTTTGCCTTGGGTTTCTGTGACTGTATTCCCTGTTGGTGCATGTTTCCCTGTCTTACTTCTATCCTCCCTAGCACCAACAATGGAGCTCCCACCAGTTGTTTTTGGTAATATATCCTCACTATTGCTAGTGGAGTCCTCTTGTTTGCTATTTCCTGTTGTATTTCTTGTTTGCAATATTGGTTTTATCTTATCTTTGACTACACTTGTTTCTCCACTACGGCTCCTGTCCCCTATGAGGTCATTTATATGCATTCCTTCCTGCGTATGATTCCCGACTACCTGGACAAAATCTCCAGCTTCACCATTACTGTCTCCCAGGACAGCACCTCCAGCTTCACCATTACTGTCTCCCAGGACAGCATCTCCAACTTCACCATTACTGTCTCCCAGGACAGCATCTCCAGCTTCACCATTACTGTCTCCCAGGACAGCACCTCCAGCTTCACCATTTCTGTCTCCCAGGACAGCACCTCCAGCTTCATCATTACTGTCTCCCAGGACAACACCTCCAGCTTCACCATTACTGTCTCCCAGGACAACACCTCCAGCTTCACCATTACTGTCTCCCAGGACAACACCTCCAGCTTCACCATTACTGTCTCCCAGGACAGCACTATCAGCCCCACATTTACTGACTACCAGGACATCATCTCCAGCCTTACAGTTTCTGACTACATGGCCAGTATCAAGGGCAGTACCATTCAGCCCAGACTTTTTATGTTCCCATCTGTTGTAGAAAGCTTCCAGGTTTTCTATGAAAGCAGCTTTGATGTTATCCTCTTTTAATACCCTTGTGATTTTAGTCCACAGATTTATCTCCTTTGGGCATACCCAAAAACACTTCCCTGTTTTAATACTGCTTGTAGCTAGTTCATGGATATCTGCACAAGGGGCGTGACACCAATTTCCACAAAAATGACAATTTATCCATGTGGAAGCCCGTTTGTTTGATTTATTGCAGACTACACACAGCTTCATAATGATTTGAATGGTTGATTTACTGTAATTCTACTAGCAACCTCTTGAATACTCTATTAATAACCTCTTTAAGTAAAGCTCTAGCTATCTGTATTTCTATTTCTAACTGTACTTTTATATCAGGACAGCTTACCGGAGTACGCTCCTGGAGTTTGTTTTATATTTATTGTTTGTGTTTATAAGGGCGCCTACAACCCCATCCGTTTACAGTCTGCTTTATTGTCCAACGAATCCGTTTGAAACCGGCCAAGGGTTCGACCAGTCGAGGGTTCGGTCCAGTCGAGGGTTCGGAGCCAGTCTGATCTGATCAGTGGGTCACTTATTTAAAACATACTGGTCGGTGATTTGGGCTAACACATGAAGGATCTACTGGAAAATTCTTCCCGAGTAATATGTTATTTGATTGATACAAAAGTATAACTTGCGTGTTGAAGAAACCGGTGACTGCTGGCAACTCCTACAGTGACGAACGGTCGAGCCTCAACCCTTGTTTATCAATCGCTGTATCTAGCTTTTCTAGTTTTTCTTTTTGGCCTCCACCACAATAAATGCTATATTTTCACTATAGTTGACTGGTGAAAATTTTGGAGGAGGGACGCTTTTTCTGTAGTAATAATTGCTTCTCGTTGTGTATATTGCGACCGCTGGTAACTACAGGTTATATGAAATTCACAGTAACGTCTGGTATTTCAAGAAAAAGAAACTAATGAAAGTCACTCCACTCCACTAAGTACCATTATAATACTGGTTAGTTGCTACTACAGCACTGTATTCTGCTATTCACTGGTATCACTAGATTATATGCGAGTACACTAGCAGGCCAGGAAGATTATTAAAAACAGCTGACCTGTGGTAAGTTTCTGGCGACTTCTGGCACCTGCCTCTATAGGCTTATCACTTCATTTACAAATTCACCTGTTTCCAAATGATACTTTAGCCTTTATCATCTATATACTAGGGAGCCACTGTAGTATACACTATAACACTGTGTATACACAATGCTATCAGGGAGACTTTCTTTCCTCTGACAAGAAAAGTTCAATTATTATTATTTTTTTCACACGGGACACAGGCCTATGATTCTCCTCTGGTAGTAAACTCTGCTAGGTAGTGCACACTAATTCTCCTTTTTTGACTCAGTATATAATGTTTTCCGCCCAAGATTGGTTCCAGGCGCTAGAGGGATGTATCGTATTGCTGCTGCTGCTGCTGCTGCGAGCGTAATCGCTGCTGCTTAACGCTTAACAACATGACGTAATCGCTGCTGTAACAACGCGGGCTGCGACGTCAGTCGCTGCTGCTGCTGCGGGCTGCGAGCCGTCGCTCGTAGCAGCAACACTGCTGCGACGTTATCATACTTTCGCACTGCGACACGACGGCAGTCGCTGCAACAGCAGCAACGCGACGTCGTCGCTTAGCAACGACTTCTGCTGCAGCGCGTCGCGCAAGCGCCAACATATAACATGGCTCAACAGCATGTCGCACCGTGCTGCTGCTGCTCTGCTGCGGCTGCGAGCGTAATCGCTGCTGCGCAACAACTGCGGTATGACGTAATCGCTGCTGCTGCTGCATAACAACGCGACGTATCGCTGCTAACAACAGCAACGCTGCGGCTGCGACGTGTCGCTTAACAACAACGCTGCTGCTGCAGGCGTGTTAACAACGCGCAGCAGCAACGCGACTGCGTCGCTGCTGCTGCTGCTGCTGCTGCAGGCGTGATAAACCAGCAACAACAACGCTGCCGCGTTGCGACGTGTCGCTCGCCGCCAACAACAGCGCGTGCGATGTGTCGGCTCTGCTGCTGCTGCTGCTGCGCGCGACGCCATCGCTGCTGCTGCTGCTGCTGGTGCGGCTTGTAATCGCTGCTGCTGCTGCTGCGGCTGCGGCCGCGTCGCTGCTGCTGCTGCTGCGGCTGCAGACGTATCGCTCTGCTGCTGCTGCTGCTGCGACGTAATCGCTGCTGCTGCTGCTGCAGGCTGCGAGCTATGTCGCTGCTGCTGCTGCTGCTGCTGCGAGCGTAATCGCTGCTGCTGCTGCGGTATGACGTGTCGCTGCTGCTGCTGCTGCGAAACGCGACGTATCGCTTAACAACAACAGCAACAACGCGAGCGTATCATAACAACAACAACGACCGTCCATGTTTGCTGCTGCTGCTGCATTCCTGTTGTAATCGCTGCTGCTGCTGCTATGGCTGCGACGTGTCATATGGCTGCTGCTGCTGCGCGACGTAATCGCTGCTGCTGCTGCTGCGAGCTGCGACTGTCGCTGCTGCTGCTGCTGCTGCGAAGCACGTCGCCAGGCTGCTGCTGCTGCTGCTGCGACACGACGTAGTCGCTGCTGCTGCTGCTGCGGCTGCGACTGTATCGCTGCTGCTGCTGCTGCTGCGAGCGTAATAAACTCGCTGCTGCTGCGGCTGGGTTGACCAATCGCTTAACAACAACAACGGCTGCCGAGCGTATGCTCTTGCGCTTAACAACAACACGCTGACGTGATAACTAACAACTGCTGCTGCGAGCGTCGCTGTTGCTGACAACAACCGCGAGTACTGACGTGTCAGCTTAACAACGCTGCTGCTGTAACACGCGACGTGTCGTAACAGCGCCATAACAGCAACTTATGACGCGTCGCTTAACAACAGCAACAACAACGCACGGTGCGTCGCAACGGCAACAGCAACGCGTTTGCGTCAACAAACAGCAACGCGACGTCGTAACCTTAACGCGCGTGGGCGTGTCGGCAACAACGCTTAACAACAACGATGCGTCGCTTAACGCTGCTGCTTGTGACGTAATCGGCAACCTTGCGCGCGCGAGCGCGTCGTAATAACAACAACAACGCGACGTGTCGCGCCAGCAACAACGCTTGCGGGCTTGTATCGACAACCAACAACAACTGCGAGCGTGCTGCTGCTGCTGCTGCTGCGACGTGTCGCAACAACAACATTATGCGGTGTGGTATGCTGCTGCTGCTGCGACGCGTCGCTGCGCTGCAACGCTGCGGTACATGTCGCGCTCAACAACTGCTGCTGTGACGTATCGCGCAGCGTAACAACACGCGAGCGTAAAACAACCTGCTGCTGCTGCGTTTGCGTCGCTGCTGCTGTAACGCTTGCGAAGGCGTAATCGCTGCTGGCGCAACAACAACGCTGCTTGCGGTGTTAATCGCTTAACAACAACAACAACGCGACGCGTCAAGCCTGCTGCTGCTGCTGCTGCGAGCGCGTGCTCTTTCAACCAACAACAACGGGCGTAATCAGTGCTTTAACAACAACGCTGCGAGCGTGGTCGTAACAAGCTAACACTTCGCGACGTGTCGCTGCTGCTGCTGCTGCTGCAGGCGTGAAGTAAAACGCGCCAGTAGCTGCTGCCGCCGCGACGCGTCGCTGCTGCTGCTGCTAACAACGTAACACTGACCGTCGCTGCTGCTGCTGCTGCTGCTGCTGCTGGGCGTATCATGCTGCTGCTTTTTGCTGTGGGCGCGTCACTGCTGCTGCTATGCTGCCAACCGCTGTAACGCGGCTGTGTCATGCTGCTGCTGCTGCTGCTGCTGCGATGGCGTAATCGCTGTGTAACAACTGCTGCTGCGAGCGTAATCGCTTAACAGCAACAACAACGCGACGCGTCGCTTAACAACGCTTAACCGCGAGCGCGTCGCTAACAGCAAGCTGTATGGGTACATGTTATGTACTGCTGCTGTTAACTGCTGCTTGCGACATGTCCATGCTGCTGCTGCTGCTGCTGCTGCGACGTAATCGCTGTAACAACTATAACATACTTGACTGCACGTCTTAGCAACGTTGCTGTATATGCGAAGGCGTATAAACCAACAACAGCAGCAACAACATGCTGAGCGTAATCGCTGCACCATGCTGCTGCTGCGGCTTTGCGTCCGCTGCTGCTGCTGCTGCTGCTGTAACCGCGACGTGGTAACAGCGTTTTAACAACAACACTAAATACGACGTATCGCTTAACAACAACGCTGCTGCTGCTGCGACGCGTCGCAACGCCGCTGCGCAACAACATAACATGACGTATCGCTGCAGCAACAACAGCCGCAACGCGACATGTCATGTGTGGCTGCTGCTGTAGCTGCGACGTGGTGGCTGCTGTAGCAGCAACGCGACCGTCGCTGCTGCTGCTGGCAACGCGACGTATCGCTGCTGCTGCAACGCGCGACGTAATCGCTGTGCTGCTGCTGGCAGCTGCTGCTGCAAGCGTATCGCTGCTGCTGCTGCTGCTGCTGCGAAGCGTATCGCCTGCGCGCGCTGCTGCTGCGAAGCTGCGACGGCCGTGCTGCTGCTGCTGCTGCTGCGGCGTGTCGCTGCTGCTGCTGCTGCTGCGAAGCATGTGTCATGCTGCTCTGCTGCCGCCGCTGCACTTTCCACCGGCGGCGTGCTCTGCTGCTGCTGCTGCTGCAAGCGTATCACTGCGCTGCGCTGCTGCACTGCAGCGTAATCGCTGCACTGCTGCTGCTGCTGCGGCATGTCTGCTGCTGCTGCTGCTGCTGCAACTATGTCCGCTGCTGCTGCTGCTGCTGCCGAAGCCGTGTCGCTGCTGCTGCTGCTGCTGCGCGACATATCGCTGCTGCTGCTGCGCAACACTGCTGCAGGCATGTCGCTGCACTGCTGCTGCTGCTGCTGCGGCGTGTCGCTGCTGCTGCTGCCGCTGCTGCGGGCTTGTCTTTCTTTGCTGCTGCTGCCTGGCCGTGTCGCTGCTGCTGCTGCTGCTGCAGGCGTATCGCTGCTGCTGCTTTTTGCTACGGCTTGCATCGCTGCTGCTGCTGCTGCAACGTAATCGCTGCTGCTGCTACTGCGGCTTATGTCACTGCTGCTGCCACGCTGCAAACATGTCCGCTGCTGCTGCTATGCCGGTATCACTGCCATGCTGCTGCTGCGACGCTATTGCTGCTGCTCTTTCTGCTGCAAGCGTATCGCTCGCTACTCTTGCTGTGACATGTCATGCTCAACTGCTGCTGCGGCAACCATGCTGCTGCTACTGCTGGCCCAGTAATCGCTGCTGCTGCTATTTATGACATGTCGCTGCTGCTGCTGCTGCTGGCTTGTAATCGCTGCTGCTACTGTTATGACGTAATCACTGCTGCTGCTGTTGCGGTATGTCACTGCTGCTGCTGCTGCGCGACGTATCGCTGCTTCTGCTGCTGCGCGGCCCAGCCAATCACTGCTGCTGCTGTTGGAAAAACTGTCACTGCGCCACTGCTACTGCTGCTGCGGCCCCGTAATCGCTGCTGCTGCTGGTGACATGTCCTGCTGCTGCTGCTACTACTTTCTGGCTTGTGTCGCTGCTACTGCCTGCCCAGAAACTGTGTCACTGCTGCTGCTGCTGCCTGCTGACATGTCGCTGCCGCTGACATGTCCTGCTGCTGCTATTTTGGTACATCCTGCTGCTGCTGCTGCCTGCTGACAACATCTGCTGCTGCTGCTGTTTATGACGTGTCACTGCTGCTGCTGCTGCTGCTGCAGGCGTGTCGCTGCTGCTGCACTGCTGCTGCTACGGCTATATCTTTGCTACTGCGCTTCTGCTGCTGCTGCTGTTGTAACTAACGACTGCTGCTGCTGCTACGAGCTTGTATCTTTCTGCTGCTACTGCTGTACTACTGGCTTGTAATCACTGCTACTGCTGCTACTGCAGCCTTGTAATCGCTGCTGCTGCTGGCCCATGACATGTCACTGCTCTGCTGCTACTGCTGCTGCAGGCAAAATCTGCTCTCTGCTGCTGCGAAGCATGTCACTGCTGCTGCTGTTGCGACGGCCAGTCTTGCTGCTGCTGCTGCTGCTGCTGCTGCAGGCGCGTGCTGCTGCTGCTGCTGCCTGCTGCAGGCACGTCGCTGCTCTGCTGCTGCTCTTTCTGAGCGTAATCACTGCTGCTCTTTCTTTCCATGCAGGCGTAATCGCTGCTGCTGCTGCTGCTGCTGTGGCTTGGCGTATCCGCTGCTGCTGCTGCTGCTGCTCTGGCTTAGTGTCTTCACTGCTGCTGTTGTTGCATCACTGCTCTTTGCTCTGCTCTTCTTTCTGCAGGCTTGTGTCGCTCTTCACTGCTGCTGCTATACGGCTTGTATCCTGGCTGCTCTTTCTGCTGCTCACTGCTGCAAGCTTGCATCACTGCTCTGCTGCTGCTGCCTGCTGCAGCCATGTCTTTCTTTTTCTTTTGCTGCTGCTGCTGCTGCTGCAGCCTGTGTGCTGCTGCTGCTGCTGCTGCTGCTGCTGAGCCCATCGCTGCTGCTGCTGCTGCGCTGCTGCTGCTGCAGGCACGTCCACTACTGGCCACTGCTGCTCTTTCTGCTGCAGCTTGCATCCTCTGCTGCTGCTACTGCTACTGCTTTCTTTCTGCAAGCGCATCACTCTTTGCTGCTGCTGCTGGCTTGCGTCACTGCTGCTGCTCTTCTACAACATGTCACTGCTACTTTCTTTCTGCTGGCTTGTATCATGCTACTTCTTCTGCTCACTGCTACCTGACTTGCATCGCTGCTGCTGCTGCTACTGCTGCCTGACATGTACTGTGCTGCTATGCTCGCTGCTGCTGGCTTATGTCACTTTCTTTCTGCTGCTGCTGCTGCTGCCTGACCACATGCTGCTGCTGCTGCTGCTGCTGCTATTCTGGCTTGCATCCTTTGCTGCCTGCTGCTGCTGCTGCTGCTGCTGCAAACATGTCACTGCTGCTGCTGCTGCTGCTGCTGCATACTACTACTACTACTACTACTACTACTACTACTACTACTACTACTACTACCACTAGTATTGCACCTCACTCTGAACCTTTATATACCCTCTGTGTCCATGTATTGTTTGTAACGGCTTGATAAAGCTCCTGGAGAGCGAAACGTTGCCACAATAAATGTCACATTAGTTGCACTTGTGTCCTTTTACTTTACATATTCGTGTACTGTTCCAGTCACGGTATTTATTAAGCCACAGAAAAGATTTTTCGGGTAAGTTTGTGGTGCTGATTCCATTATATCATCGGTTTTGCTTGACTGGCTCTAGTTTTTTAATATAATATTTTTATCCCATTGAAAAAAAACTTAAAAGATATGAAAAAATATATTAATCAGGCGGAGTTAACTTACAAATTTTTTTTAGATCATGTGAAAGTGCTATGTATGCTAATATGTATTATAATACATACTGGCACTTCATTCTATATAATAACAGATTATCATAGTAAGATTATTCAAATACCACTAATTACTGCATGTGAGAACGTTGTTTGTACAGTTTTCTTGTATACTGATCATCAACACAGTTTTGTTGAGTCAGCAACTGGAAGAGATGTATATTGGTTACCATTGTGCAATAAGACAGATTTCAAGCTTCTAATGGAGCTGTCTATAAACAGCCGCTAATCTCCTGGTCAATATTCAAGTCCCATTGGAATAAGAAGTCCCGGGATGATATAGCATTATACAAGTTGTGCAGTGGTCGCCGGTGCCGCGGTGAGAGGAGTCACTCTCATTACTGAGGTCCTCGTAATAAACCCTGGAGATTAACATTAACATATACAAGTTCTTCATCTTGGCCGAAGTAAGGAATAAATTAAACCTTTCTTATTCCATAAACTGTTATTTCAACTTCTTGTTGTAGGTAGATCTTTTATTTAAATCTGGATGATAAAAGTTGAGATGCTTTGACACACTGATGTTACGTATCAGATCACTGAGTTGTTCTTGTCAGCACTGCTGCAGTCCTGAGATGTTTACTTCATATTCACCTCTACTGTTAACACCTGTGATCATATTCACTACCACTGTTATCACCTGTGATCATATTCACTACCACTGTTATCACCTGTGATCATATTCACTACCACTGTTATCACCTGTGATCATATTCACTATTACTGTTATCACCCGTGATCATATTCACTACCACTGTTATCACCTGTGATCATATTCACTACCACTGTTATCACCTGTGATCATATTCACTACTACTGTTATCACCTGTGATCATATTCACTACCACTGTTATCACCCGTGATCATATTCACTACCACTGTTATCACCTGTGATCATATTCACTACCACTGTTATCACCTGTGATCATATTCACTTCTACTGCTATCACCTGTGATCACATTCACTACTACTGTTATCACCTGTGATCATATTCACTACTACTGTTATCACATGTGATCATATTCACCTCTACTGTTATCACCTGTGATCATATTCATTACTACTGTTATCACCTGTGATCATATTCACTACCACTGTTATCACCCGTGATCATATTCACTACCACTGTTATCACATGTGATCATATTCACTACCACTGTTATCACCTGTGATCATATTCACTACTACTGTTATCACCTGTGATCACATTCACTACTACTGTTATCACCTGTGATCATATTCACTACTACTGTTATCACCTTTGATCATATTCACCTCTACTGTTATCACCTGTGATCATATTCACTACTACTGTTATCACCTGTGATCATATTCACTTCTACTGTTATCACCCGTGATCATATTCACTAATACTGGTACAACCTGTGATCATATTCACTACTACTGTTATCACCCGTGATCATATTCACTACTACTGTTATCACCTGTGATCATATTCACTACTACTGTTATCACCTGTGATCATATTCACCTCTACTGTTATCACCTGTGATCATATTCACTACTACTTTTATCACCCGTGATCATATTCACTATTACTGTTATCACCTGTGATCATATTCACTTCTACTGTTACCACCTGTGATCATATTCACATCTACTGTTATCACCTGTGATCATATTCACTTCTACTGTTATCACCTGTGATCATATTCACTACTACTGTTATCACCCGTGATCATATTCACTACCACTGTTATCACCTGTGATCATATTCACTACCACTGTTATCACCTGTGATCATATTCACTACTACTGTTATCACCTGTGATCATATTCACTACCACTGTTATCACCCGTGATCATATTCACTACCACTGTTATCACCTGTGATCATATTCACTACCACTGTTATCACCTGTGATCATATTCACTTCTACTGCTATCACCTGTGATCACATTCACTACTACTGTTATCACCTGTGATCATATTCACTACTACTGTTATCACCTGTGATCATATTCACCTCTACTGTTATCACCTGTGATCATATTCATTACTACTGTTATCACCTGTGATCATATTCACTACCACTGTTATCACCCGTGATCATATTCACTACCACTGTTATCACATGTGATCATATTCACTACCACTGTTATCACCTGTGATCATATTCACTACTACTGTTATCACCTGTGATCACATTCACTACTACTGTTATCACCTGTGATCATATTCACTACTACTGTTATCACCTTTGATCATATTCACCTCTACTGTTATCACCTGTGATCATATTCACTACTACTGTTATCACCTGTGATCATATTCACTTCTACTGTTATCACCCGTGATCATATTCACTAATACTGGTACAACCTGTGATCATATTCACTACTACTGTTATCACCCGTGATCATATTCACTACTACTGTTATCACCTGTGATCATATTCACTACTACTGTTATCACCTGTGATCATATTCACCTCTACTTTTATCACCTGTGATCATATTCACTACTACTTTTATCACCCGTGATCATATTCACTATTACTGTTATCACCTGTGATCATATTCACCTCTACTGTTATCACCTGTGATCATATTCACTACTACTGTTATCACGTGTGATCATATTCACTTCTACTGTTATCACCCGTGA
This sequence comes from Cherax quadricarinatus, assembly GCF_038502225.1. Classification (NCBI taxonomy): domain Eukaryota; kingdom Metazoa; phylum Arthropoda; class Malacostraca; order Decapoda; family Parastacidae; genus Cherax; species Cherax quadricarinatus. The sequence continues at coordinate 15,821,692 of NC_091353.1, forward strand.
TCATATTCACTACTACTGGTACAACCTGTGATCATATTCACTACTACTGTTATCACCCGTGATCATATTCACTACTACTGTTATCACCTCTGATCATATTCAATTCTACTGTTATCACCTGTGATCATATTCACTTCTACTGTTATCACCTGTGATCATATTCACTACTACTGTTATCAATTGTGATCATATTCACTTCTACTGTTACCACCTGTGATCATATTCACATCTACTGTTATCACCTGTGATCATATTCACTTCTACTGTTATCACCTGTGATCATATTCACTACTACTGTTATCACCTGTGATCATATTCACTACTACTGTTATCACCTGTGATCATATTCACTACTACTGTTATCACCTGTGTTCATATTTGCTTCTACTGTTATCACCTGTGATCATATTCACTTCTACTGTTATCACCTGTGATCATATTCACTTCTACTGTTATCACCTGTGATCATATTCACTTCAACTGTTATCACCTGTGATCATATTCACTTCTACTGTTATCACCTGTGACCATATTCACTTCTACTGTTATCACCTGTGATCATATTCACTTCTACTGTTATCACCTGTGATCATATTCACTACTACTGTTATCACCTGTGATCATATTCACATCTAATGTTATCACCTGTGATCATATTCACGTCTTCTGTTATCACCTGTGATCATATTCACTACTACTGTTATCACCTGTGATCATATTCACTTCTACTGTTATCACCTTTTATCATATTCACTTCTACTGTTATCACCTGTGATCATATTCACTTCTACTGTAATCATCTGTGATCATATTCACTTTTACTGTTATCACCTATGATCATATTCACTTCTACTGTTATCACCTGTGATCATATTCACTGCTACTGTTCCCACCTGTGATCATATTCGCTTCTACTGTTATCACCTGTGATCATATTCACTTCTACTGTTATCACCTGTGATCATATTCACTGCTACTGTTGCCACCTGTGATCATATTCACTTCTACTGTTACCACCTGTGATCATATTCACATCTACTGTTATCACCTGTGATCATATTCACTTCTACTGTTATCACCTGTGATCATATTCACTACTACTGTTATCACCCGTGATCATATTCACTACCACTGTTATCACCTGTGATCATATTCACTACCACTGTTATCACCTGTGATCATATTCACTACTACTGTTATCACCTGTGATCATATTCACTACCACTGTTATCACCCGTGATCATATTCACTACCACTGTTATCACCTGTGATCATATTCACTACCACTGTTATCACCTGTGATCATATTCACTTCTACTGCTATCACCTGTGATCACATTCACTACTACTGTTATCACCTCTGATCATATTCACTACTACTGTTATCACCTGTGATCATATTCACCTCTACTGTTATCACCTGTGATCATATTCATTACTACTGTTATCACCTGTGATCATATTCACTACCACTGTTATCACCCGTGATCATATTCACTACCACTGTTATCACATGTGATCATATTCACTACCACTGTTATCACCTGTGATCATATTCACTACTTCTGTTATCACCTGTGATCACATTCACTACTACTGTTATCACCTGTGATCATATTCACTACTACTGTTATCACCTTTGATCATATTCACCTCTACTGTTATCACCTGTGATCATATTCACTACTACTGTTATCACCTGTGATCATATTCACTTCTACTGTTATCACCCGTGATCATATTCACTACTACTGGTACAAACTGTGATCATATTCACTACTACTGTTATCACCCGTGATCATATTCACTACTACTGTTATCACCTGTGATCATATTCACTACTACTGTTATCACCTGTGATCATATTCACCTCTACTGTTATCACCTGTGATCATATTCACTACTACTTTTATCACCCGTGATCATATTCACTATTACTGTTATCACCTGTGATCATATTCACCTCTACTGTTATCACCTGTGATCATATTCACTACTACTGTTATCACCTGTGATCATATTCACTTCTACTGTTATCACCCGTGATCATATTCACTACTACTGGTACAACCTGTGATCATATTCACTACTACTGTTATCACCCGTGATCATATTCACTACTACTGTTATCACCTCTGATCATATTCAATTCTACTGTTATCACCTGTGATCATATTCACTTCTACTGTTATCACCTGTGATCATATTCACTACTACTGTTATCACCTGTGATCATATTCACTTCTACTGTTACCACCTGTGATCATATTCACATCTACTGTTATCACCTGTGATCATATTCACTTCTACTGTTATCACCTGTGATCATATTCACTACTACTGTTATCACCTGTGATCATATTCACTACTACTGTTATCACCTGTGATCATATTCACTACTACTGTTATCACCTGTGTTCATATTTGCTTCTACTGTTATCACCTGTGATCATATTCACTTCTACTGTTATCACCTGTGATCATATTCACTTCTACTGTTATCACCTGTGATCATATTCACTTCTACTGTTATCACCTGTGATCATATTCACTTCTACTGTTTTCACCTGTGACCATATTCACTTCTACTGTTATCACCTGTGATCATATTCACTTCTACTGTTATCACCTGTGATCATATTCACTACTTCTGTTATCACCTGTGATCATATTCACATCTACTGTTATCACCTGTGATCATATTCACGTCTTCTGTTATCACCTGTGATCATATTCACTACTACTGTTATCACCTGTGATCATATTCACTTCTACTGTTATCACCTTTTATCATATTCACTTCTACTGTTATCACCTGTGATCATATTCACTTCTACTGTAATCATCTGTGATCATATTCACTTTTACTGTTATCACCTATGATCATATTCACTTCTACTGTTATCACCTGTGATCATATTCACTGCTACTGTTCCCACCTGTGATCATATTCGCTTCTACTGTTATCACCTGTGATCATATTCACTTCTACTGTTATCACCTGTGATCATATTCACTGCTACTGTTGCCACTTGTGATCATATTCGCTTCTACTGTTATCATCTCTGATCATATTCACTTCTACTGTTATCACCTGTGATCATATTCGCTTCTACAGTTATCACCTGTGATCATATTCACTTCTACTGTTATCACCTGCCATCATATTGACTTCTACTGTTACCACCTGTGATCATATTCGCTTCTACTGTTATCACCTGTGATCATATTCACTTCTACTGTTATCACCTGTGATCATATTCGCTTCTACTGTTATCACCTGTGATCATATTCACTACTACTGTTACCACCTGTGATCATATTCACTACTACTGTTATCACATATGATCATATTCGCTTCTACTGTTACCACCTGTGATCATATTCACTACTACTGTTACCACCTGTGATCATATTCGCTTCTACTGTTATCACCTGTGATCATATTCACTACTACTGTTATCACCTGTGATCATATTCACTACTACTGTTATCACCTGTGATCATATTCACTACTACTGTTATCACCTGTGATCATATTCGCTTCTACTGTTATCACCTGTGATCATATTCACTTCTACTGTTATCACCCGTGATCATATTCACTACTACTGTTATCACCTGTGATCATATTCACTTCTACTGTTATCACCTGTGATCATGTTCACTTCTACTGTTATCACCTGTGATCATATTCACTTCTACTGTTGTCACCTGTGATCATATTCACTTCTACTTTTATCACCTATGATCATATTCACTTCTGCTGTTATCACCTGTGATCATATTCAATTCTACTGTTATCACCTGTGATCATATTCACTACTACTGTTATCACCTGTGATCATATTCCCTTCTACTGTTATGACTTGTGATCATATTCACTTCTACTGTTATCACCTGTGATCATATTCACTTCTACTGTTATCACCTGTGATCATATTCACTACTACTGTTATCACCTGTGATCATATTCACTTCTACTGTTATCACCTGTGATCATATTCCCTTCTACTGTTATCACCTGTGATCATATTCACTTTTACTGTTATCACCTGTGATCATATTCACTACTTCTGTTATCACCTGTGATCATATTCACTTCTACTGTTACCACCTGTGATCATATTCACTTCTACTGTTATCACCTGTGATCATATTCACTACTACTGTTATCACCTGTGATCATATTCACTACTACTGTTATCACCTGTGATCATATTCACTTCTACTGTTATCACCTGTGATCATATTCACTTCTACTGTTATCACCTGTGATCATATTCACTACTACTGTTATCACCTGTGATCATATTCACTACTACTGTTATCACCTGTGATCATATTCACTACTACTGTTATCACCTGTGATCATATTCACTACTACTGTTATCACCTGTGATCATATTCACTACTACTGTTATCACCTGTGATCATATTCACTACTACTGTTATCACCTGTGATCATATTCACTACTACTGTTATCACCTGTGATCATATTCACTTCTACTGTTATCACCTGTGATCATATTCACTTCTACTGTTATCACCTGTGATCATATTTGCTTCTACTGTTATCACCTGTGATCATATTCACTTCTACTGTTATCACCTGTGATCATATTCACTTCTACTGTTATCACCTGTGATCATATTTGCTTCTACTGTTATCACCTGTGATCATATTCACTTCTACTGTTATCACCTGTGATCATATTTGCTTCTACGATTATCATCTATGATCATATTCACTTCTACTGTTATCACCTGTGATCATATTCACTTCTACTGTTATCACCTGTGATCGTATTTGCTTCTACTATTATCATCTATGATCATATTCACTACTACTGTTATCACCTGTGATCATATTCACTACTACTGTTATCACCTGTGATCATATTCACTTCTACTGTTATCACCTGTGATCATATTCACTTCTACTGTTATCACCTGTGATCATATTCACTTCTACTTTTATCACCTGTGACCATATTCACTTCTACTGTTATCACCTGTGATCATATTCACTTCTACTGTTATCACCTCTGATCATATTCACTACTACTGTTATCACCTGTGATCATATTTACTTCTACTGTTATCACCTGTGATCATATTCACTTCTACTGTTATCACCTGTGATCATATTCACTACTACTGTTATCACCTGTGATCATATTCACTTCTACTGTTATCACCTGTGATCATATTCACTTCTACTTTTATCACCTGTGATCATATTCACTTCTACTGTTATGATCTGTGATCATATTCACTTCTACTGTTATCACATATGATCATATTCACTTCTACTGTTATCATCTGTGATCATATTCACTTCTACTGTTATCACCTGTGATCATATTCACTACTACTGTTATCACCTGTGATCATATTCACTTCTACTGTTATCACCTGAGATCATATTCACTTCTACTGTTATCACCTGTGATCATATTCACTTCTACTGTTATCACCTGTGATCATATTCACTACTACTGTTATCACCTGTAATCATATTCACTTCTACTGTTATCACCTGTGATCATATTCACTTCTACTGTTATCACCTGTGATCATATTCACTTCTACTGTTATCACCTGTGATCATATTCACTACTACTGTTATCACCTGTGATCATATTCACTTCTACTGTTACCACCTGTGATCATATTCACTTCTACTGTTATCACCTGTGATCATATTCACTTCTACTGTTATCACCTGTAATCATATTCACTTCTACTGTTATCACCTGTGATCATATTCACTACTACTGTTATCACCTGTAATCATATTCACATCTACTGTTATCACCTGTGATCATATTCACTTCTACTGTTATCACCTGTGATCATATTCACTTCTACTGTTATCACCTGTGATCATATTCATTACTACTGTTATCACCTGTGATCATATTCACTTCTACTGCTACCACCTGTGGTAATATTCACTTCTACTGTTATCACCTGTGATCATATTCACTTCTACTGTTATCACCTGTGATCATATTCACTACTACTGTTATCACCTGTGATCATATTCACCTCTACTGTTATCACCTGTGATCATATTCATTACTACTGTTATCACCTGTGATCATATTCACTACCACTGTTATCACCCGTGATCATATCCACTACCACTGTTATCACATGTGATCATATTCACTACCACTGTTATCACCTGTGATCATATTCACTACTACTGTTATCACCTGTGATCACATTCACTACTACTGTTATCACCTGTGATCATATTCACTACTACTGTTATCACCTTTGATCATATTCACCTCTACTGTTATCACCTGTGATCATATTCACTACTACTGTTATCACCTGTGATCATATTCACTTCTACTGTTATCACCCGTGATCATATTCACTAATACTGGTACAACCTGTGATCATATTCACTACTACTGTTATCACCCGTGATCATATTCACTACTACTGTTATCACCTGTGATCATATTCACTACTACTGTTATCACCTGTGATCATATTCACCTCTACTGTTATCACCTGTGATCATATTCACTACTACTTTTATCACCCTTGATCATATTCACTATTACTGTTATCACCTGTGATCATATTCACTTCTACTGTTACCACCTGTGATCATATTCACATCTACTGTTATCACCTGTGATCATATTCACTTCTACTGTTATCACCTGTGATCATATTCATTACTACTGTTATCACCCGTGATCATACTGTTATCACCTGTGATCATATTCACTTCTACTGTTATCACCTGTGATCATATTCACTACCACTGTTATCACCTGTGATCATATTCACTACTACTGTTATCACCTGTGATCATATTCACTACCACTGTTATCACCCGTGATCATATTCACTACCACTGTTATCACCTGTGATCATATTCACTTCTACTGTTATCACCTGTGATCATATTCACTTGTACTTTTATCACCTGTGATCATATTCACTACTACTGTTATCACCTGTGATCATATTCACTACTTCTGTTATGACCTGTGATCATATTCACTTCTACTGTTACCACCTGTAATCATATTCATTACTACTGTTATCACCTGTGATCATATTCACTACCACTGTTATCACCCGTGATCATATTCACTACCACTGTTATCACATGTGATCATATTCACTACCACTGTTATCACCTGTGATCATATTCACTACTACTGTTATCACCTGTGATCACATTCACTACTACTGTTATCACCTGTGATCATATTCACTACTACTGTTATCACCTTTGATCATATTCACCTCTACTGTTATCACCTGTGATCATATTCACTACTACTGTTATCACCTGTGATCATATTCACTTCTACTGTTATCACCCGTGATCATATTCACTAATACTGGTACAACCTGTGATCATATTCACTACTACTGTTATCACCCGTGATCATATTCACTACTACTGTTATCACCTGTGATCATATTCACTACTACTGTTATCACCTGTGATCATATTCACCTCTACTGTTATCACCTGTGATCATATTCACTACTACTTTTATCACCCGTGATCATATTCACTATTACTGTTATCACCTGTGATCATATTCACCTCTACTGTTATCACCTGTGATCATATTCACTACTACTGTTATCACCTGTGATCATATTCACTTCTACTGTTATCACCCGTGATCATATTCACTACTACTGGTACAACCTGTGATCATATTCACTAATACTGTTATAACCCGTGATCATATTCACTACTACTGTTATCACCTCTGATCATATTCAATTCTACTGTTATCACCTGTGATCATATTCACTTCTACTGTTATCACCTGTGATCATATTCACTACTACTGTTATCACCTGTGATCATATTCACTTCTACTGTTACCACCTGTGATCATATTCACTTCTACTGTTATCACCTGTGATCATATTCACTTCTACTGTTATCACCTGTGATCATATTCACTACTACTGTTATCACCTGTGATCATATTCACTACTACTGTTATCACCTGTGATCATATTCACTACTACTGTTATCACATGTGATCATATTTGCTTCTACTATTATCACCTGTGATCATATTCACTACTACTGTTATCACCTGTGATCATATTCACTTCTACTGTTATCACCTGTGATCATATTCACTTCTACTGTTATCACCTGTGATCATATTCACTTCTACTGTTATCACCTGTGACCATATTCACTTCTACTGTTATCACCTGTGATCATATTCACTTCTACTGTTATCACCTGTGATCATATTCACTACTACTGTTATCACCTGTGATCATATTCACATCTACTGTTATCACCTGTGATCATATTCACGTCTTCTGTTATCACCTGTGATCATATTCACTACTACTGTTATCACCTGTGATCATATTCACTTCTACTGTTATCACCTTTTATCATATTCACTTCTACTGTTATCACCTGTGATCATATTCACTTCTACTGTAATCATCTGTGATCATATTCACTTTTACTGTTATCACCTATGATCATATTCACTTCTACTGTTATCACCTGTGATCATATTCACTGCTACTGTTCCCACCTGTGATCATATTCGCTTCTACTGTTATCACCTGTGATCATATTCACTTCTACTGTTATCACCTGTGATCATATTCACTGCTACTGTTGCCACCTGTGATCATATTCACTTCTACTGTTACCACCTGTGATCATATTCACATCTACTGTTATCACCTGTGATCATATTCACTTCTACTGTTATCACCTGTGATCATATTCACTACTACTGTTATCACCTGTGATCATATTCACTTCTACTGTTATCACCTGTGATCATATTCCCTTCCACTGTTATCACCTGTGATCATATTCTACTACTGTTATCACCTGTGATCATATTCACTACTACTGTTATCACCTGTGATCATATTCACTACTACTGTTATCACCTGTGATCATATTCACTACTACTGTTATCACCTGTGATCATATTCACTTCTACTGTTATCATCTGTGATCATATTCACTTCTACTGTTATCACCTGTGATCATATTCACTACTACTGTTATCACCTTTGATCATATTCACCTCTACTGTTATCACCTGTGATCATATTCACTACTACTGTTATCACCTGTGATCATATTCACTTCTACTGTTATCACCGTGATCATATTCACTACCTACTGTTATCACATGTGATCATATTCACTACCACTGTTATCACCTGTGATCATATTCACTACTACTGTTATCACCTGTGATCATATTCACTACTACTGTTATCACCTGTGATCATATTCACTACTACTGTTATCACCTGTGATCATATTCACTTCTACTGTTATCACCTGTGATCATATTCACTTCTACTGTTATCACCTGTGATCATATTCACTACTACTGTTATCACCTGTGATCATATTCACTACTACTGTTATCACCTGTGATCATATTCACTACTACTGTTATCACCTGTGATCATATTCACTACTACTGTTATCACCTGTGATCATATTCACTACTACTGTTATCACCTGTGATCATATTCACTTCTACTGTTATCACCTGTGATCATATTCACTACTACTGTTATCACCTGTGATCATATTCACTTCTACTGTTATCACCTGTGATCATATTCACTTCTACTGTTATCACCTGTGATCATATTCACTTCTACTGTTATCACCTGTGATCATATTCACTTCTACTGTTATCACCTGTGATCATATTCACTACTACTGTTATCACCTGTGATCATATTCACTTCTACTGTTATCACCCCCGATCATATTCACTACTACTGTTATCACCTGTGATCATATTCACTTCTACTGTTATCACCTGTGATCATATTCACTTCTACTGTTATCACCTGTGATCATATTCACTACTACTGTTATCACCTGTGATCATATTCACTTCTACTGTTATCACCTGTGATCATATTCACTTCTACTGTTATCACCTGTGATCATATTCACTTCTACTGTTATCACCTGTGATCATATTCACTTCTACTGTTATCACCTGTGATCATATTCACTACTACTGTTATCACCTGTGATCATATTCACTACTACTGTTATCACCTGTGATCATATTCACTTCTACTGTTATCACCTGTGATCATATTCACTTCTACTGTTATCACCTGTGATCATATTCACTTCTACTGTTATCACCTGTGATCATATTCACTTCTACTGTTATCACCTGTGATCATATTCACTTCTACTGTTATCACCTGTGATCATATTCACTTCTACTGTTATCACCTGTGATCATATTCACTTCTACTGTTATCACCTGTGATCATATTCACTACTACTGTTATCACCTGTGATCATATTCACTTCTACTGTTATCACCTGTGATCATATTCACTACTACTGTTATCACCTGTGATCATATTCACTTCTACTGTTATCACCTGTGATCTCACTTCTACTATTATCACCTGTGATCATATTCACTACTACTGTTATCACCTGTGATCATATTCACTTCTACTGTTATCACCTGTGATCATATTCACTTCTACTGTTATCACCTGTGATCATATTCACTTCTACTGTTATCACCTGTGATCATATTCACTTCTACTGTTATCACCTGTGATCATATTCACTTCTACTGTTATCACCTGTGATCATATTCACTTCTACTGTTATCACCTGTGATCATATTCACTTCTACTGTTATCACCTGATCATATTGATCATATTCACTTCTACTGTTATCACCTGTGATCATATTCACTTCTACTGTTATCACCTGTGATCATATACTGTTATCTGTGATCATATTTCTACTGTTATCACCTGTGATCATATTAACTTCTACTGTTATCACCTGTGATCATATTCCCTTCCATTGTTATCACCTGCGATCATATTCGCTTCCAATGTTTTCACTTGTGATGACATTCACTTCTACTGTTATCACCTGTGATCATATTCACTTCTACTGTTATCACCTGTGATCATATTCACTTCTACTGTTATCACCTGTGATCATATTCACTTCTACTGTTATCACCTGTGATCATATTCACTTCTACTGTTATCACCTGTGATCATATTCACTTCTACTGTTATCACGTGTGATCATATTCACTTCTACTGTTATCACCTGTGATCATATTCACTTCTACTGTTATCACCTGTGATCATATTCACTTACTACTGTTATCACCTGTGATCATATTCACTTCTACTGTTATCACCTGTGATCATATTCACTTCTACTGTTATCACCTGTGATCATATTCACTTCTACTGTTATCACCTGTGATCATATTCACTTCTACTGTTATCACCTGTGATCATATTCACTTCTACTGTTATCACCTGTGATCATATTCACTACTACTGTTATCACCTGTGATCATATTCACTTCTACTGTTATCACCTGTGATCATATTCACTTCTACTGTTATCACCTGTGATCATATTCACTTACTACTGTTATCATCCTGTGATCATATTCACTTACTACTGTTATCACCTGTGATCATATTCACTTCTACTGTTATCACCTGTGATCATATTCACTTCTACTGTTATCACCTGTGATCATATTCACTTCTACTGTTATCACCTGTGATCATATTCACTTCTACTGTTATCACCTGTGATCATATTCACTTCTACTGTTATCACCTGTGATCATATTCACTTCTACTGTTATCACCTGTGATCATATTCACTTCTACTGTTATCACCTGTGATCATATTCACTTCTACTGTTATCACCTGTGATCATATTCACTTCTACTGTTATCACCTGTGATCATATTCACTTCTACTGTTATCACCTGTGATCATATTCACTTCTGCTGTTATCACCTGTTATCACCTGTGATCATATTCACTCTACTGTTATCACCTGTGATCATATTCACTTCTACTGTTATCACCTGTTATCATATTCACTTCTACTGTTATCACCTGTGATCATATTCTACTGTTATCACCTGTTACTGTTATCACCTGTGATCATATTCACTTCTACTGTTATCACCTGTGATCATATTCACTTCTACTGTTATCACCTGTGATCATATTCACTTCTACTGTTATCACCTGTGATCATATTCACTACTACTGTTATCACCTGTGATCATATTCACTTCTACTGTTATCACCTGTGATCATATTCACTTCTACTTTTATACTGATCATATTATCTACTGTTATCACCTGTGATCATATTCACTTCTACTGTTATCACCTGTGATCATATTCACTTCTACTGTTATCACCTGTGATCATATTCACTTCTACTGTTATCACCTGTGATCATATTCACTCTACTGTTATACTACCTGTGATCATATTCACTACTACTGTTATCACCTGTGATCATATTCACTTCTATCATTCACTTCTACTGTTATCACCTGTGATCATATTCACTTCTACTGATTATCACCTGTGATCATATTCACTTCTACTGTTATCACCTGTGATCATATTCACTTCTACTGTTATCACCTGTGATCATATTCACTCTACTGTTATACTGTGATCATATTCACTTCTACTGTTATCACCTGTGATCATATTCACTTCTACTGTTATCACCTGTGTGATCATATTCACTTCTATCATATTCACTCTACTACTGATCATATTCACTTTATCACCTGTGATCATATTCACTTCTACTGTTATCACCTGTGATCATATTCACTACTACTGTTATCACCTGTGATCATATTCACTTCTTATGTTATCACCTGTGTTCATATTCACTTCTACTGTTATCACCTGTGATCATATTCACTTCTACTGTTATACTGATTATCACACCTATCACCTGATCATATTCACTTCTACTGTTATCACCTGTGAACATATTCACTTCTACTGTTATCACCTGTGATCATATTTACCTTTACTGTTATCACATGTGATCATATTCACTTCTACTGTTATCACCAGTGATCATATTCACTTCTACTGTTATCACCTGTGATCATATTCACTTCTACTGTTATCACCTGTGATCATATTCACTTCTACTGTTATCACCTGTGATCATATTCACTTCTACTGTTATCACCTGTGATCATATTCACTTCTACTGTTATCACCTGTGATCATATTCACTTCTACTGTTATCACCTGTGATCATATTCACTTCTACTGTTATCACCTGTGATCATATTCACTTCTACTGTTATCACCAGTGATCATATTCACTTCTACTGTTATCACCTGTGATCATATTCACTTCTACTGTTATCACCTGTGATCATATTCACTTCTACTGTTATCACCTGTGATCATATTCACTTCTACTGTTATCACCTGTGATCATATTCACTACTACTGTTATCACCTGTGATCATATTCACTTCTACTGTTATCACCTGTGATCATATTCACTTCTACTGTTATCACCTGTGATCATATTCACTTACTACTGTTATCACCTGTGATCATATTCACTACTACTGTTATCACCTGTGATCATATATTCTACTGTTATCACCTCACCTGTGATCTACTGTTATCACCTGTGATCATATTCACTTCTACTGTTATCACCTGTGATCATATTCACTTCTACTGTTATCACCTGTGATCATATTCACTACTACTGTTATCACCTGTGATCATATTCACTTCTACTGTTATCACCTGTGATCATATTCACTTCTACTGTTATCACCTGTGATCATATTCACTTCTACTGTTATCACCTGTGATCATATTCACTACTACTGTTATCACCTGTGATCATATTCACTACTACTGTTATCACCTGTGATCATATTCACTTCTACTGTTATCACCTGTGATCATATTCATACTGTTATCTGTGATCTTCTACTGTTATCACCTGTGATCATATTCACTTCTACTGTTATCACCTGTGATCATATTCACTTCTACTGTTATCACCTGTGATCATATTCACTTCTACTGTTATCACCTGTGATCATATTCACTTCTACTGTTATCACCTGTGATCATATTCACTACTACTGTTATCACCTGTGATCATATTCACTTCTACTGTTATCACCTGTGATCATATTCACTTCTACTGTTATCACCTGTGATCATATTCACTTCTACTGTTATCACCTGTGATCATATTCACACTACTGTTATCACCTGTGATCATATTCACTTCTACTGTTATCACCTGTGATCATATTCATCTGTTACCTGTGATCATATTCACTTCTACTGTTATCACCTGTGATCATATTCACTTCTACTGTTATCACCTGTGATCATATTCACTAAAGCTGTTAACACCTGTGATCATATTCACTTCTACTGTTATCACCTGTGATCATATTCACTTCTACTGTTATCACCTGTGATCATATTCACTTACTACTGTTATCACCTGTGATCATATTCACTCTGTTATCACCTGTGATCATATTCACTACTGTTATCACCTGTGATCATATTCACTTCTACTGTTATCACCTGTGATCATATTCACTACTACTGTTATCACCTGTGATCATATTCACTACTACTGTTATCACATGTGATCATATTTGCTTCTACTATTATCACCTGTGATAATATTCACTTCTACTGTTATCACTCGTGATCATATTCACTACTACTGTTATCACCTGTGATCATATTCACTTCTACTGTTATCACCTGTGATCATATTCACTTCTACTGTTATCACCTGTGATCATATTCACTACTACTGTTATCACCTGTGATCATATTCACTTCTACTGTTATCACCTGTGATCACATTCCCTTCTACTGTTATCACCTGTGATCATATTCACTTCTACTGTTATCACCTGTGATCATATTCACTACTTCTGTTATGACCTGTGATCATATTCACTTCTACTGTTACCACCTGTAATCATATTCACTTCTACTGTTATCACCTGTGATGATATTCACTTCTACTGTTATCACCTGTGATCATATTCACTACTACTGTTATCACCTGTGATCATATTCACTACTACTGTTATCACCTGTGATCATATTCACTACTACTGTTATCACCTGTGATCATATTCACTTCTACTGTTATCACCTGTGATCATATTCACTTCTACTGTTATCACCTGTGATCATATTCACTACTACTGTTATCACCTGTGATCATATTCACTTCTACTGTTATCACCTGAGATCATATTCACTTCTACTGTTATCACCTGTGATCATATTCACTTCTACTGTTATCACCTGTGATCATATTCACTTCTACTGTTATCACCTGTGATCATATTCACTACTACTGTTATCACCTGTGATCATATTCACTTCTACTGTTATCACCTGAGATCATATTCACTTCTACTGTTATCACCTGTGATCATATTCACTTCTACTGTTATCACCTGTGATCATATTCACTACTACTACTGAAATTATCACTTCTACTGTTATCACCTGTAATCATATTCACTTCTACTGTTATCACCTGTGATCATATTCACTTCTACTGTTATCACCTGTTATCATATTCACTACTACTGTTATCACCTGTGATCATATTCACTTCTACTCTTACCACCTGTGATCATATTCACTTCTACTGTTATCACCTCTGATCATATTCACTTCTACTGTTATCACCTGTGATCATAATCACTTCTACTGTTATCACCTGTGATCATATTCACTACTACTGTTATCACCTGTAATCATATTCACTTCTACTGTTATCACCTGTGATCATATTCACTTCTACTGTTATCACCTGTGATCATATTCACTTCTACTGTTATCACCTGTGATCATATTCACTACTACTGTTATCACCTGTGATCATATTCACTTCTACTGTTACCACCTGTGATCATATTCACTTCTACTGTTATCACCTGTGATCATATTCACTTCTACTGTTATCACCTGTGATCATATTCACTACTACTGTTATCACCTGTGATCATATTCACTACTACTGTTATCACCTGTGATCATATTCACTACTACTGTTATCACCTGTGATCATATTCACTTCTACTGTTATCACCTGTGATCATATTCACTTTTACTGTTATCACCTGTGATCATATTCACTACTACTGTTGTCACCTTTGATCATATTCACTACTACTGTTATCACCTGTGATCATATTCACTACTACTGTTATCACCTGTGATCATATTCACTTCTACTGTTATCACCTGTGATCATATTCACTTCTGCTGTTATCACCTGTGATCATATTCACTTCTACTGTTATCACCTGTGATCATATTCACTTCTACTGTTATCACCTGTGATCATATTCACTTCTACTGTTATCACCTGTGATCATATTCACTTCTACTGTTATCACCTGTGATCATATTCACTTCTACTGTTATCACCTGTGATCATATTCACTTCTACTGTTATCACCTGTGATCATATTCACTACTACTGTTATCACCTGTGATCATATTCACTACTACTGTTATCACCTGTGATCATATTCACTACTACTGTTATCACCTGTGATCATATTCACTTCTACTGTTATCACCTGTGATCATATTCACTTTTACTGTTATCACCTGTGATCATATTCACTACTACTGTTATCACCTGTGATCATATTCACTTCTACTGTTATCACCTGTGATCATATTCACTTCTGCTGTTATCACCTGTGATCATATTCACTTCTACTGTTATCACCTGTGATCATATTCACTTCTACTGTTATCACCTGTGATCATAATCACTTCTACTGTTATCACCTGTGATCATATTCACTTCTACTGTTATCACTTGTGATCATATTCACTTCTACTGTTATCACCTGTGATCATATTCACTTCTGCTGTTATCACCTGTGATCATATTCACTTCTACTGTTATCACCTGTGATCATATTCACTTCTACTGTTATCACCTGTGATCATAATCACTTCTACTGTTATCACCTGTGATCATATTCACTTCTACTGTTATCACTTGTGATCATATTCACTTCTACTGTTATCACCTGTGATCATATTCACTTCTACTGTTATCACCTGTGATCATATTCACTACTACTGTTATCACCTTTGATCATATTCACTACTACTGTTATCACCTGTGATCATATTCACTACTACTGTTATCACCTGTGATCATATTCACTTCTACTGTTATCACCTGTGATCATATTCACTTCTACTGTTATCAATGTGATACATCTTTAACTCTGAGTTTCTTCAACATCTGACAATGTAAGGTCAGACAGTGTTGTAAACACTGGTATGGTAACATCTTCACTGTGTGAGGTACAACACTGGTATTGTAACATCTTCACTGTGTGAGGTACAACACTGGTATGTGATGAATGGTTTGAAAAACCGACAAGTTGAAGATTGAGACACTTATGCAGCATATGGGAATCTTTATTCAGGAAACGTTTCGCCACACAGTGGCTTCATCAGTCCAATATAAAGAGGAAGGCATAAGGAGAGGAGGAGAATGAGGTAATCAGTCCCTCAACCTGGAGTCGATGTGTTCAGTCCATCAATCTTGTAGAAAGTACAGCATAGGGCCGGAGACGTGGCTTATATACTGTAGTGAGGTGACGTGAAGCAGATGGAGGCGGGGTCATAGTGGTACCATCCACTAGTCGATGGGGGTCTTGTTACAAAGAATTCTTCAACACTTGTTCAACCTTTGGACGAAGACCTACTTCGACTAGTGGATGGTACCACTATGACCCCGCCTCCATCTGCTTCACGTCACCTCACTACAGTATATAAGCCACGTCTACGGCCCTATGCTGTACTTTCTACATGATTGATGGACTGAACACATCGACTCCAGGTTGAGGGACTGATTACCTCATTCTCCTCCTCTCCTTATGCCTTCCTCTTTGTATTGGACTGATGAAGCCACTGTGTGGCGAAACGTTTCCTGAATAAAGATTCCCATATGCTGCATAAGTGTCTCAATCTTCAACTTGTCGGTTTTTCAAACCATTCATCACAACTGTCAGACACGGCAGCATCATGGGGTCTTGTTACAAAGAATTCTTCAACACTTGTTCAACCTTTGGACGAAGACCTACTTCGACTAGTGGATGGTACCACTATGACCCCGCCTCCATCTGCTTCACGTCACCTCACTACAGTATATAAGCCACGTCTACGGCCCTATGCTGTACTTTCTACAAGATTGATGGACTGAACACATCGACTCCAGGTTGAGGGACTGATTACCTCATTCTCCTCCTCTCCTTATGCCTTCCTCATTATATTGGACTGATGAAGCCACTGTGTGGCGAAACGTTTCCTGAATAAAGATTCCCATATGCTGCATAAGTGTCTCAATCTTCAACACTGGTATGGTAACATCTTCAGTGTGTGAGGTACAACACTGGTATGGTAACATCTTCACTGTGTGAGGTACAACACTGGTATGGTAACATCTTCACTGTGTGAGGTACAACACTGGTATGGTAACATCTTCAATGTGTGAGGTACAACACTGGTATGGTAACATCTTCACTGTGTGAGGTACAACACTGGTATGGTAACATCTTCACTGTGTGAGGTACAACACTGGTATGGTAACATCTTCACTGTGTGAGGTACAACACTGGTATGGTAACATCTTCACTGTGTGAGGTACAACACTGGTATGGTAACATCTTCACTGTGTGAGGTACAACACTGGTATGGTAACATCTTCACTGTGTGAGGTACAACACTGGTATGGTAACATCTTCACTGTGTGAGGTACAACACTGGTATGGTAACATCTTCACTGTGTGAGTTACAACACTGGTATGGTAACATCTTCAATGTGTGAGGTACAACACTGGTATGGTAACATCTTCACTGTGTGAGGTACAACACTGGTATGGTAACATCTTCACTGTGTGAGGTACAACACTGGTATGGTAACATCTTCACTGTGTGAGGTACAACACTGGTATGGTAACATCTTCACTGTGTGAGGTACAACACTGGTATGGTAACATCTTCACTGTGTGAGGTACAACACTGGTATGGTAACATCTTCACTGTGTGAGTTACAACACTGGTATGGTAACATCTTCACTGTGTGAGGTACAACACTGGTATGGTAACATCTTCACTGTGTGAGTTACAACACTGGTATGGTAACATCTTCACTGTGTGAGGTACAACACTGGTATGGTAACATCTTCACTGTGTGAGGTACAACACTGGTATGGTAACATCTTCACTGTGTGAGGTACAACACTGGTATGGTAACATCTTCACTGTGTGAGTTACAACACTGGTATGGTAACATCTTCACTGTGTGAGGTACAACACTGGTATGGTAACATCTTCACTGTGTGAGTTACAACACTGGTATGGTAACATCTTCACTGTGTGAGGTACAACACTGGTATGGTAACATCTTCACTGTGTGAGGTACAACACTGGTATGGTAACATCTTCACTGTGTGAGGTACAACACTGGTATGGTAACATCTTCACTGTGTGAGTTACAACACTGGTATGGTAACATCTTCAATGTGTGAGGTACAACACTGGTATGGTAACATCTTCACTGTGTGAGGTACAACACTGGTATGGTAACATCTTCACTGTGTGAGGTACAACATTGGTATGATAACATCTTCACTGTGTGAGTTACAACACTGGTATTGTAACATCTTCACTGTGTGAGGTACAACACTGGTATGGTAACATCTTCACTGTGTGAGTTACAACACTGGTATGGTAACATCTTCAATGTGTGAGGTACAACACTGGTATGGTAACATCTTCACTGTGTGAGGTACAACACTGGTATGATAACATCTTCACTGTGTGAGTTACAACACTGGTATGGTAACATCTTCACTGTGTGAGGTACAACACTGGTATGGTAACATCTTCACTGTGTGAGTTACAACACTGGTATGGTAACATCTTCACTGTGTGAGGTACAACACTGGTATTGTAACATCTTCACTGTGTGAGGTACAACACTGGTATGGTAACATCTTCACTGTGTGAGGTACAACACTGGTATGGTAACATCTTCACTGTGTGAGGTACAACACTGGTATGGTAACATCTTCACTGTGTGAGGTACAACACTGGTATGGTAACATCTTCACTGTGTGAGTTACAACACTGGTATGGTAACATCTTCACTGTGTGAGTTAGAACACTGGTATGGTAACATCTTCACTGTGTGAGGTACAACACTGGTATGGTAACATCTTCACTGTGTGAGGTAGAACACTGGTATGGTAACATCTTCACTGTGTGAGTTACAACACTGGTATGGTAACATCTTCACTGTGTGAGGTACAACACTGGTATGGTAACATCTTCACTGTGTGAGGTACAATACTGGTATTGTAACATCTTCACTGTGTGAGGTACAACACTGGTATGGTAACATCTTCACTGTGTGAGGTACAACACTGGTATGGTAACATCTTCACTGTGTGAGTTACAACACTGGTGTGGTAACATCTTCACTGTGTGTGGTACAACACTGGTATTGTAACATCTTCACTGTGTGAGTTACAACACTGGTATGGTAACATCTTCACTGTGTGAGGTACAACACTGGTATGGTAACATCTTCACTGTGTGAGGTACAACACTGGTATGGTAACATCTTCACTGTGTGAGTTACAACACTGGTATGGTAACATCTTCACTGTGTGAGGTACAACACTGGTATGGTAACATCTTCACTGTGTGAGGTACAACACTGGTATGGTAACATCTTCACTGTGTGAGTTACAACACTGGTATGGTAACATCTTCACTGTGTGTGGTACAACACTGGTATTGTAACATCTTCACTGTGTGAGTTACAACACTGGTATGGTAACATCTTCACTGTGTGAGGTACAACACTGGTATGGTAACATCTTCACTGTGTGAGGTACAACACTGGTATGGTAACATCTTCACTGTGTGAGTTACAACACTGGTATGGTAACATCTTCGCTGTGTGAGGTACAACACTGGTATGGTAACATCTTCACTGTGTGAGTTACAACACTGGTATGGTAGCATCTTCACTGTGTGAGGTACAACACTGGTATGGTAACATCTTCAGTGTGTGAGGTACAACACTGGTATGGTAACATCTTCACTGTGTGAGGTACTACACTGGTATGGTAACATCTTCACTGTGTGAGGTACAACACTGGTATGGTAACATCTTCACTGTGTGAGTTACAACACTGGTATGGTAACATCTTCACTGTGTGAGGTACAACACTGGTATGGTAACATCTTCACTGTGTGAGATACAACACTGGTATGGTAACATCTTCACTGTGTGAGTTACAACACTGGTATGGTAACATCTTCACTGTGTGAGGTACAACACTGGTATGGTAACATCTTCACTGTGTGAGTTACAACACTGGTATGATAACATCTTCACTGTGTGAGTTACAACACTGGTATGGTAACATCTTCACTGTGTGAGTTACAACACTGGTATGGTAACATCTTCACTGTGTGAGGTACAACACTGGTATGGTAACATCTTCACTGTGTGAGTTACAACACTGGTATGGTAGCATCTTCACTGTGTGAGGTACAACACTGGTATGGTAACATCTTCAGTGTGTGAGGTACAACACTGGTATGGTAACATCTTCTCTGTGTGAGGTACAACACTGGTATGGTAACATATTCAATGTGTGAGGTACAACACTGGTATGGTAACATCTTCACTGTGTGAGTTACAACACTGGTATGGTAACATCTTCACTGTGTGAGTTACAACACTGGTATGGTAACATCTTCACTGTGTGAGGTACAACACTGGTATGGTAACATCTTCACTGTGTGAGGTACAACACTGGTATGGTAACATCTTCACTGTGTGAGGTACAACACTGGTATGGTAACATCTTCACTGTGTGAGGTACAACACTGGTATGGTAACATCTTCAATGTGTGAGTTACAACACTGGTATGGTAACATCTTCACTGTGTGAGTTACAACACTGGTATGGTAACATCTTCACTGTGTGAGGTACAACACTGGTATGGTAACATCTTCACTGTGTGAGGTACAACACTGGTATGGTAACATCTTCACTGTGTGAGGTACAACACTGGTATGGTAACATCTTCACTGTGTGAGGTACGACACTGGTATGGTAACATCTTCACAGTGTGAGGTACAACATTGGTATGGTACCATCTTCACAGTGATCCTTAAAGACTCCAACTCAGGATATTCCCACCTGACTTTCTAGTATCAATTAAAATCTTCCACCTTCACCATACAGAAATAACAATGGTAGTGGTGGTTCTCCACACCATAAACACACCCAAGATTAGTTGCCTAGGTTTCCAGTGTCGTAACATTCTACACAGGTTTTACAAACTATGTGGAGCCCAAGACTTGTTCTCCCAGCGCCACTACGAAATAAGCACCATAAGATTGGTTTACGAAATCTGTGATGTTTTTTCTATTTTTTTTTTGTGAAGAGTGTTTGCCACAAATGTAGCATGAAACGTTTCTTTGGAAAAAATAACAAAAGAAAGGTTACAATATTGTCACGTGATCGTTGTTGATACAACTCATACACATATACCGGGTTATTGCTAAGTTCCTTTTTAATTGAGGGTAGGTCTACCTGGAGTCTACCTGGAGTCTACCTGGAGTCTACCTGGAGTCTACCTGGAGTCTACCTGGAGTCTACCTGGAGTCTACCTAGAGTCTACCTAGAGTCTAGAGTCTACCTGGAGTTTACCTAGAGTCTACCTGGAGTCTACCTGGAGTCTACCTAGAGTCTAGAGTCTACCTGGAGTCTACTTGGAGGGTATTCCGGGGATCAACGCCCCCTCGGCCCGGTCCACGACCAAGTCTCCCGGTTGATCAGGGCCTGATCAACCAGGCTGTTACTGCTGGCCGCACGTAGTCCAACGTACGAACCACAGTCCGGCTGATCCGGCACCGACTTTAACTATCTGTCCAGCTCCCTCTTGAAGACAACCAGGGGGCATATTGGTAATTCCCCTTATGCATGGTGGGAGGCTGTTGAACAGTCTTGGGCCCCGGACTTTATGCATTTTCTCTTAGTGTACCAATGGCGTCCTTACTTTTCAATGGGGGTACTTTGCACCACCTGCCCAGTCATTTACTTTCATAGGGAGTGATTTCTGTGTGCAAATTAGGGACCATTCCTTCCAGGATTTTCCAGGTGTAGCTTATATCTCTCTCGCCTGTGTTCCAGCGAGTACAAGTCAAGTGCTCCCAAGCGTTCCCAGTAGTTAAGGTGTTTGATGGAACTTATACGTGCAGTAAAGGTTCTCTGTACACTCTATAGATCTGCGGTCTCACCTGTTTTGAACGGAGCTGTTAATGTACAGCAATATTCCAGCCTAGAGAGAACAAGTGATTTGAAAAGGATCATCATTGGCTTGGCATCTGTTTTGAACGTTCTCATTATCCATCCTATCATTTTCTTTGCAGTTGTGATCGTGGCACTGTTGTGATCCTTGAAAGTGAGATCCTCAGACATTTCCACTCTTAGATCCCTCACAGAGTTT
>NC_091353.1:15850166-15872666 GCF_038502225.1 Cherax quadricarinatus
TGAGTGCGGCTGTAAACATGACTTGATGTGACCTTGAGTGTGGCTGTAAACATGACTTAATGTGACCTTGAGTGCGGCTGTAAACATGACTTGATGTGACCTTGAGTGTGGCTGTAAACATGATATGACCTCCAGTGTGAGTGTAAACAATTCATGATATAACCCCCAGTGTGAGTGTAAACAAGTCATGATATAACCCCCAGAGTGAGTGTAAACAAGTCATGATATAACCCCCAGTGTGAGTGTAAACAAGTCATGATATAAACCCCAGTGTGAGTGTAAACTAGTCATGATATAACCTCCAGTGTGAGTGTAAACAAGCCATGATGTGATTTCCAGTGTGAGTGTAAACAATCCATGATATGACCTCCAGTGTGAGTGTAAACAAGTCATGATATAAACCCCAGTGTGAGTGTAAACTAGTCATGATATAACCTCTAGTGTGAGTGTAAACAAGCCATGATATAACCTCCAGTGTGAGTGTAAACAAGCCATGATGTGATTTCCAGTGTGAGTGTAAACAATCCATGATATGACCTCCAGTGTGAGTGTAAACAAGCCATGATATAACCTCCAGTGTGAGTGTAAACAAGCCATGATGTGATTTCCAGTGTGAGTGTAAACAATCCATGATATGACCTCCAGTGTGAGTGTAAACAATCCATGATATGACCTCCAGTGTGAGTGTAAACAAGTCATGATATAAACCCCAGTGTGAGTGTAAACAATCCATGATATGACCTCCAGTGTGAGTGTAAACAATCCATGATATGACCTCCAGTGTGAGTGTAAACAATCCATGATATGACCTCCAGTGTGAGTGTAAACAATCCATGATATGACCTCCAGTGTGAGTGTAAACAAGTCATGATATAAACCCCAGTGTGAGTGTAAACAATCCATGATATGACCTCCAGTGTGAGTGTAAACAATCCATGATATGACCTCCAGTGTGAGTGTAAACAATCCATGATATGACCTCCAGTGTGAGTGTAAACAAGTCATGATATAAACCCCAGTGTGAGTGTAAACAATCCATGATATGACCTCCAGTGTGAGTGTAAACAATCCATGATATGACCTCCAGTGTGAGTGTAAACAATCCATGATATGACCTCCAGTGTGAGTGTAAACAATCCAGGTTATGACCTCCAGTGTGAGTGTAAACAAGTAATGATATGACCTCCAGTGTGAGTGTAAACAATCCATGATATGACCTCCAGTGTGAGTGTAAACAATCCATGATATGACCTCCAGTGTGAGTGTAAACAAGCCATGATATGACCTCCAGTGTGAGTGTAAACAATCCATGATATGACCTCCAGTGTGAGTGTAAACAATCCATGATATGACCTCCAGTGTGAGTGTAAACAATCCAGGTTATGACCTCCAGTGTGAGTGTAAACAAGCCATGATATGACCTCCAGTGTGAGTGTAAACAATCCATGATATGACCTCCAGTGTGAGTGTAAACAAGCCATGATGTGATCTCCAGTGTGAGTGTAAACAATCCATGATATGACCTCCAGTGTGAGTGTAAACAATCCATGATATGACCTCCAGTGTGAGTGTAAACAAGCCATGATGTGATCTCCAGTGTGAGTGTAAACAATCCATGATATGACCTCTAGTGTGAGTGTAAACAAGCCATGATGTGATCTCCAGTGTGAGTGTAAACAATCCATGATATGACCTCCAGTGTGAGTGTAAACAATCCATGATATGACCTCCAGTGTGAGTGTAAACAAGCCATGATGTGATCTCCAGTCTGAGTGTAAACAATCCATGATATGACCTCCAGTGTGAGTGTAAACAATCCATGATATGACCTCCAGTGTGAGTGTAAACAAGCCATGATGTGATCTCCAGTGTGAGTGTAAACAATCCATGATATGACCTCCAGTGTGAGTGTAAACAATCCATGATATGACCTCCAGTGTGAGTGTAAACAAGCCATGATATGACCTCCAGTGTGAGTGTAAACAATCCATGATATGACCTCCAGAGTGAGTGTAAACAATCCATGATATGACCTCCAGTGTGAGTGTAAACAATCCAGGTTATGACCTCCAGTGTGAGTGTAAACAATCCATGATATGACCTCCAGAGTGAGTGTAAACAATCCATGATGTGATCTCCAGTGTGAGTGTAAACAATCCATGATGTGATCTCCAGTGTGAGTGTAAACAATCCATGATGTGATCTCCAGTGTGAGTGTAAACAATCCATGATATGACCTCCAGAGTGAGTGTAAACAATCCATGATGTGATCTCCAGTGTGAGTGTAAACAATCCATGATGTGATCTCCAGTGTGGCTGTGATGCAGCAGCCTCGCAGTTGACAACACTGTCCTCTATCATGTCATCTATGTCATGTCAACAAGACATTCTTTATTATTAGCCCCATGCAACACCCACACATTGTTACATAACACACACTGTTAGCCCCATGCAACACCAACACATTGTTACATAACACACACTGTTAGCCAAATGTAACACCCACACATTGTTACATAACACACACTATTAGCCCCATGTAACACCCACACATTGTTACATAACACACACTATTAGCCCCATGTAACACCCACACATTGTTACATAACACACACTATTAGCCCCATGCAACGCCCACACATTGTTACATAACACACACTATTAGCCCCATGCAACACCCACACATTGTTACATAACACACACTGTTAGCCCCATGCAACACTCACACATTGTTACATAACACACACTGTTAGCCCCATGCAACACCCACACATTGTTACATAACACACACTGTTAGCCCCATGCAACACCCACACATTGTTACATAACACACACTATCAGCCCCATGCAACACCCACACATTGTTACATAACACACACTATCAGCCCCATGCAACACCCACACATTGTTACATAACACACACTATCAGCCCCATGCAACACCCACACATTGTTACATAACACACACTATCAGCCCCATGCAACACCCACACATTGTTACATAACACACACTATCAGCCCCATGCAACACCCACACATTGTTACATAACACACACTATCAGCCCCATGCAACACCCACACATTGTTACATAACACACACTATCAGCCCCATGCAACACCCACACATTGTTACATAACACACACTATCATCCCCATGCAACACCCACACATTGTTACATAACACACACTATCAGCCCCATGCAACACCCACACATTGTTACATAACACACACGTGCAATACTCGGGTATCTTGATCTTCCCTGAAGATCCGCAGGTGTTGCACACATGTCAGTCTTCAACATTTGTCGATGGTATCAGTATTTTAAAAATGAACCAGACTCTGTCACAGTGAATCTTACCAAGTGTCTCGAGGTAAATACACACAGATCTAAATGGAATGTGAAAACGTGCAATTGCATTAAGTTTTACAACCTGCATGAACTGTATCACTGTAGGCAACAAGAGCATTTCACCCCTCCGTGGAAGATGTCTTCATTTAATATCACATACCTACAAGTCCCTCCCAAGAAGCTCATTGCAAGTAATCCCTTCCTTAAATCACTTGTTAAAGCAACTGCTCAAGAAGAAATTTCTCACCTAGCTGGTAGTAATAAGTTATCACAAGTTATATACACTGATGGATCTAAACAGGAGTCTTCTGGCAGGGCTGCATCTGATCTTGTTGCCACCTCCCTAGTTAAGAACGATAATAAACTTGTTGAGTTAGGCATAAGAATTAACAACTGGGCGTCTACACTGCAAACTGAACTGTTTGCAATCCTAATGGCGCTAAAGCTAACCTATGACACTGAGCTTGACTCTATCATCATTACTGATTCTATGTCATCATTGAAGGCTCTGGACTCATATAATGACTCCAACAACATGCTCATTGGGGAAGCCAGGTATAAATACTCAAAAATTAGGGACAAAGGAATTAATGTACAATTGCTATGGATCCCATCACACATTGGATTACTCCTTCATGATAAAGTTGATATGTTAGCCAAGAAGAGTACCCAGAAGGAGAATGTAGAATTTAACTTTGGTATAACTGTGTCTAGCATTAGGAATAATATTAGGAGAGAAGTAAATAATGAAAATGATTGTTATAGGAATGCAGTTAGAAGCCTGAGTAGATCTATAACCCACTATGATAACATGAACGTAGATAAGTATGTTAATGGGGCAACTTGCAATGTGAACACTGACTGATGTTGTAGTGGCCAGGCTTAGGCTTGGTTAAATAACAAAAAAAGGCACAATACCGTGACTGGAACGATACACAAATAACCTGCACATAAAAGAGAGAAGCTTACGACGACGTTTCGGTCCGACTTGGACCATTGACAAAGTCACACTAACCAGAGAGGGAGCAGGACGGCTATATATCATGATAAAGTTGATATGTCGTAGCCATCCAAGCCAAGAGTATGTGTCCCAGTAAGTAGAGAATGTAGTAATTTAAGGAAGACGAACTTTGTATTTGACTTCGGTATAAGACAACTGTGTCTTTGTTGTGGACGTTTCGCCATCCAGTGGCTGGCTGGATGGCGAAGCGTCTACGATGGGGATGCCAGGGTGTTGTGCATGTGTCTTAATTTCATCTTGTCGGTATTATATACAATTCTTGTACTACTACTACTACTACTACTACTACTACTACCTCCACTTCTTCCTGCCTATATATAGCCGTCCTGCTCCCCCTCTGGTTAGTGTGACTTTGTCAATGGTCCAAGTCGGACCGAAACGTCGTCGTAAGCTTCTCTCTTTTATGTGCGGGTTATTTGTGTTTAGGCTTGGTTACAAGTACTGACTGATGTTGTAGTGGTCAGGCTTAGTCTTGGTTACAAGTACTGACTGATGTTGTAGTGGTCAGGCTTAGTCTTGGTTACAAGTACTGACTGATGCTGTAGTAGCCAGACTTAGTCTTGGTTACAAGTACTGACTGATGTTGTAGTAGCCAGGCTTAGTCTTGGTTACAAGTACTGACTGATGTTGTAGTAGCCAGGCTTAGTCTTGGTTACAAGTACTGACTGATGTTGTAGTAGCCAGACTTAGTCTTGGTTACAAGTACTGACTGATGTTGTAGTAGCCAGACTTAGTCTTGGTTACAAGTACTGACTGATGTTGTAGTGGCCAGGCTTAGTCTTGGTTACAAGTACTTCTGGCAGTTTGGGAGACACACAGATGATGATCAAACTAAATGTAAATTATATGATCAGGCATATGGTCACTGTCTTGAACACTATGTGCTTAATTGTCCACTTATTGAGGAATACAGAGACAGACAGTATAATAACCTATGTGACATGTCAAGATATCTTATTAATGAAAATAAGATACCAGATATACTAAGCAAATTTCCTAAATTTGCTTGTAACAGATAATTGAACTATAGATATGTAGATATAAATCCATATGTATTCCTGTTAACCCTTTGGGGCCTAGTTCCTGGGCCTTTTGTGTATCCATATGCTCTTGCGCTACCGTCCACAGGATGGATATGACCTGCACTGTAAACTAGCCACTTCGGTGGCAAAATATAATCTAATCTAAAGATTATAAACATGTAATATTGTGTTTTATATCCAACAGGTCAGTAAAGTCAGTGTTACTCTATTTTCAGTCACTTTATTACGTTATTACGATGTCTTTATTCTCAGTCACTTAATGTAGCCTCTGGTTGGCTTTATTTTGGAGGAAGTTTAGTGGGCGAAGTCTATTAAACTCAGGGCTTAAATGGCCCAGGTATAAAGTTTGTCACATGATGACCCACAGCTGGAGGTTTAGGTCATCTGACCGAGGCCTTCCGCTGGCTTACCCCTACAACCTTTTAAAAATCATGGTTATAATTATAACCATTAGATAAGCCAGATTATAATCATAATCTAGATAAGCCAGGAAAGCCACCCAGTGTGACTTATTTCCACTAGGCAGACCTAGATCCTAAAATACCACAGATAACACTCTGCTAACTACTAAAGTACTTAGTTGTTAGAAAAACAGCGGCAGCTGGTGTTAGAAGGTTTACCCACACGTCCCCAAGCCCGGGATTGAGCCCAGGTCCCTCGGTTGTGAGCCTACGCATCACTGAGCTACGAGGCGCGTCCAGGGGTAGGCCAGCCTCGGCTTCGCCTGCAAACGAGATTGTTCTTATTGTGTATCAGAAATTGGGTCTAGGATTAATTTGCAATATTTGCAAAATGTTGTGTCATGCAGATGTTCACTAGGGAAGCTTGCAGTGGTTCCAAACTGGTTCTGCCGGTTCCTTGACGTGGGCAGTTTAGATGGTGACGTGAGCAGTTTAGATGTTGACGTGAGCAGTTTAGATGTTGACGTGAGCAGTTTAGATGTTGACGTGGGAAGTTTAGATGTTGATGTGAGTAGTTAAGATATTGACGCAGACAGCTTTATATATATATATATATATATATATATATATATATATATATATATATATATATATTGTTACAAAAAACGCGATTTCTAATAAGCTTAGAGATCTCCAGTGAATACTAGAAAAAACTGCCCTTCTAGCATCCAGCCTGTTACTGGGTTTTCGTAACAAGTAGTCAGTATCCTGGTCCAATTATCCATTAGAATTCAATAAGTATTATTAGTGCTTCAGGATTACAACTGGTAGGCTACTAACTAGAGAAATTAAAATTTAATAAATTTATTAAGTTGTCTAGGCGTATATAAAATTAAATTAAATTAAATTAATCACAGTAATCAAAATAAAAATAATCACTTCTCTCGTGTACAGTATTATTGTGCTGAAAGCACATATCTCATATTTATGTCTTAAGTACCGTCTGGTATATTAACATTTAATAATACAATATACAAATAAGTTTGTGTATGTTTACCTGGAGTTTACCTGGAGAGAGTTCCGGGGGTCAACGCCCCCGCGGCCCGGTCTGTGACCAGGCCTCCTGGTGGATCAGAGCCTGATCAACCAGGCTGTTGCTGCTGGCTGCACGCAAACCAACGTACGAGCCACAGCCCGGCTGATCAGGAACTGACTTTAGGTGCTTGTCCAGTGCCAGATTGAAGACTGCCAGGGGTCTGTTGGTAATCCCCCTTATGTATGCTGGGAGGCAGTTAAACAGTCTCGGGCCTCTGACGCTTATTGTATTGTCTCTTAACGTGCTAGTGACACCCCTGCTTTTCATTGGGGGGATGGTGCATCGTCTGCCAAGTCTTTTGCTTTCGTAGTGAGTGATTTTCGTGTGCAAGTTCGGTACTAGTCCCTCTAGGATTTTCCAGGTGTATATAATCATGTATCTCTCCCTCCTGTGTTCCAGGGAATACAGGTTTAGGAACCTCAAGCGCTCCCAATAATTGAGGTGTTTTATCTCCGTTATGCGTGCCGTGAAAGTTCTCTGTACATTTTCTAGGTCGGCAATTTCACCTGCCTTGAAAGGTGCTGTTAGTGTGCAGCAATATTCCAGCCTAGATAGAACAAGTGACCTGAAGAGTGTCATCATGGGCTTGGCCTCCCTAGTTTTGAAGGTTCTCATTATCCATCCTGTCATTTTTCTAGCAGATGCGATTGATACAATGTTATGGTCCTTGAAGGTGAGATCCTCCGACATGATCACTCCCAGGTCTTTGACGTTGGTGTTTCGCTCTATTTTGTGGCCAGAATTTGTTTTGTACTCTGATGAAGATTTAATTTCCTCATGTTTACCATATCTGAGTAATTGAAATTTCTCATCGTTGAACTTCATATTGTTTTCTGCAGCCCACTGAAAGATTTGGTTGATGTCCGCCTGGAGCTTTGCAGTGTCTGCAATGGATGACACTGTCATGCAGATTCGGATGTCATCTGCAAAGGAAGACACGGTGCTGTGGCTGACATCCTTGTCTATGTCGGATATGAGGATGAGGAACAAGATGGGAGCGAGTACTGTGCCTTGTGGAACAGAGCTTTTCACCGTAGCTGCCTCGGACTTTACTCTGTTGACGACTACTCTCTGTGTTCTGTTAGTGAGGAAATTATAGATCCATCGACCGACTTTCCCTGTTATTCCTTTAGCACGCATTTTGTGCGCTATTACGCCATGGTCACACTTGTCGAAGGCTTTTGCAAAGTCTGTATATATTACATCTGCATTCTTTTTGTCTTCTAGTGCATTTAGGACCTTGTCGTAGTGATCCAATAGTTGAGACAGACAAGAGCGACCTGTTCTAAACCCATGTTGCCCTGGGTTGTGTAACTGATGGGTTTCTAGATGGGTGGTGATCTTGCTTCTTAGGACCCTTTCAAAGATTTTTATGATATGGGATGTTAGTGCTATTGGTCTGTAGTTCTTTGCTGTTGCTTTACTGCCCCCTTTGTGGAGTGGGGCTATGTCTGTTGTTTTTAGTAACTGTGGGACGACCCCTGTGTCCATGCTCCCTCTCCATAGGATGGAAAAGGCTCGTGATAGGGGCTTCTTGCAGTTCTTGATGAACACAGAGTTCCATGAGTCTGGCCCTGGGGCAGAGTGCATGGGCATGTCATTTATCGCCTGTTCGAAGTCATTTGGCGTCAGGATAACATCGGATAGGCTTGTGTTAATCAAATTTTGTGGCTCTCTCATAAAAAATTCATTTTGATCTTCGACTCTCAGTCTGGTTAGCGGCTTGCTAAAAACTGAGTCATATTGGGACTTGAGTAGCTCACTCATTTCCTTGCTGTCATCTGTGTAGGACCCATCTTGTTTAAGTAGGGGCCCAATACTGGACGTTGTTCTCGATTTTGATTTGGCATAGGAGAAGAAATACTTTGGGTTTCTTTCGATTTCATTTATGGCTTTTAGTTCTTCCCGCGATTCCTGACTCCTAAAGGATTCTTTTAGCTTAAGTTCGATGCTTGCTATTTCTCTGATCAGTGTCTCCCTACGCATTTCAGATATATTGACCTCTTTTAGCCGCTCTGTTATTCTTTTCCGTCGCCTGTAAAGGGAGCGCCTGTCTCTTTCTGTTTTACATCTACTCCTCCTTTTTCTTAGAGGAATAAGCCTTGTGCATACATCGAGTGCCACCGAGTTAATCTGTTCTAGGCATAAGTTGGGGTCTGTGTTGCTTAGTATATCTTCCCAGCTTATATCGGTTAGGACTTGGTTTACTTGGTCCCACTTTATGTTTTTGTTATTGAAGTTGAATTTGGTGAATGCTCCCTCGTGACTAATCTCATTATGTCGGTCTGGGGCTCCGCGCATACATGACTGAACCTCAATTATGTTGTGATCTGAGTATATTGTTTTTGATATGGTGACATTTCTTATCAGATCATCATTGTTAGTGAAGATGAGGTCTAGTGTATTCTCCAGTCAAGTAGGCTCTATTATTTGCTGGTTTAAATTGAATTTTGTGCAGAGATTTAAAAGCTCGTGTGAGTGTGAGTTTTCATCAGAGCTGCCTCCTGGTGTTATTACTGCAACAATATTATTTGCTATATTCCTCCATTTTAGGTGCCTTAAGTTGAAATCCCCCAGGAGCAAGATGTTGGGTGCAGGAGCTGGAAGGTTTTCCAGACAGTGGTCAATTTTTAACAGCTGTTCCTGGAATTGCTGGGATGTTGCATCCGGAGGCTTGTAGACTACCACAATGACTAGGTTTTGGTTCTCGACCTTTACTGCTAAAACTTCCACTACATCATTTGAGGCATTTAGCAGTTCTGTGCAAACAAGTGACTCTGCAATGTACAGGCCAACCCCCCCCCCCTTTTGCCTGTTCACTCTGTCACATCTGTATAGGTTGTAACCTGGGATCCATATTTCGTTGTCCAAGTGATCCTTTATGTGGGTCTCAGTGAAAGCCGCGAACATTGCCTTTGCCTCTGCAAGCAGTCCATGGATGAAAGGTATTTTGTTGTTTGTTGCTGGCTTTAGACCCTGTATATTTGCAAAGAAGAATGTTATCGGACTGGTGGTATTGTTGGTACTGGGGGGGGGATTTTTTTCCGGCATTAGTATCTGTATCTGTTGGTTTGGAGTGGAGGCCATCGACTGTGGTTCCACTCCAGGAATGACTGGATTTGGTGTACGATTTCTGCCATTTCCTGCCAGTTTTTTTTCCTTCCTGGCACTAAAAAACCTCTCCCTCTTGAGTGGCTGTGGCTACCCAGGTTTTCCCATGGCCTGGATGTTTTGTATCTTTTTGTCCCCTTTAGATGGTATGCCTGGCAATTTAAGTTATAGCACAGTCTTTCCTGTACTGAAGAGGTACACAGTTCAGGGTGAAAAAGCTTACAGGAAGGGAGTTTGCATTTTCCTGTTGTCATATGGGCATGGCATTTTCTAGGGTGGTCATAGTTGCACGTCCCATCTGTTTTTCCAGATTTCCCATGCCAGCAGATACCGAGTGCATAGTATGTGCACAGGCTTGGTTTCCGTTTGCCTTGGGTTTCTGTGACTGTATTCCCTGTTGGTGCATGTTTCCCTGTCTTACTTCTATCCTCCCTAGCACCAACAATGGAGCTCCCACCAGTTGTTTTTGGTAATATATCCTCACTATTGCTAGTGGAGTCCTCTTGTTTGCTATTTCCTGCGGTATTTCTAGTTTGCAATATTGGTTTTATCTTATCTTTGACTACACTTGTTTCCCTACTATGGCTCCTGTCCCCTATGAGGTCATTTATATGTATTCCTTCCTGCGTATAATTCCCGACTACCTGGACAAAATCTCCAGCTTCACCATTACTGTCTCCCAGGACAGCATCTCCAGCTTCCCCATTACTGTCTCCCAGGACAGCATCTCCAACTTCACCATTACTGTCTCCCAGGACAGCACCTCCAGCTTCACCATTACTGTCTCCCAGGACAGCACCTCCAGCTTCACCATTACTGTCTCCCAGGACAGCACTATCAGCCCCCCATTTACTGACTACCAGGACATCATCTCCAGCCTTACAGTTTCTGACTACATGGCCAGTATCAAGGGCAGTACCATTCAGCCCAGACTTTTTATGTTCCCATCTGTTGTAGAAAGCTTCCAGGTTTTCTATGAAAGCAGCTTTGATGTTGACCTCTTTTAATACCCTTGTGATTTTAGTCCACAGATTTATCTCATTTGGGCATACCCAAAAACACTTCCCATGTGTGTAAGTGCTCTAAGTAGTTCACTATGTCTCACGACTCGACTAGACTTAAACAAGTGACTGACAACGTCTTCACATAAACTAACTTCTTGACCAACTGGCAATCAGAACAGTCTGCTTAAACAATAAAAAGAATGCTAAGCCCAATAGCAATATAACAAGCAACTGCGACACAATCAGAATCAAGGAGATAATATAACGACACTAAGTAGGGACCATCAGCAGATCCTCCACAAAAGTCACAAAACTCCCATAATACTGAATCTAAGTTCAGCATAAGAAAATCCCCGACTGTGACAGTACACAGATACCAGTACAAGTTAGGTCAGAAGCTACAGCTCCAGACCCGAGTTGCTCAGTGTCTAAGAGACACACTACCTCAGTACAACGTCGAAAATCACTAAGTCTATACAATGTTCTGTGAACAGAGTCTCCAGAACCAACAACAATAATAAGACAGAGACAATCTTCCAACAAGGGCCAATAAGGGAGATTTAGGCACTGCTTGTCTGGAATACGTCCAACCACCAAGCGAGTCTAGACCAGACTGAATACTTCAGGCGAGGTGTGTACAACCCCCTCGATCACGTGATAGCTCTGTGGACAGTCGCTGCCCAGCAACACAGACGCCGGCAGAGTAACGAGCCACAAGCGATAATTACAGTAGTTAGACAATCAAGACTTGAACTATGAGCAAATAATATGTTACATCCTACCTAACAACATAACTTAAGTCAAATAATAATATAAAGCAATATATTTACGATTTAGCTATTATCGCAAATATAAGCAATATAAAATTATATGAAAAGGTAATATACATTATATACATATACATAATATACATCATATACATTGTAACCCATTCAGGGGTTGCAACACACACACACACACACACACACACACACACACACACACACACACACACACACACACACACACACACACACACACACACACACAAAAATATATATATATATATATATACACATATATATATATATATATATATATATATATATATATATATATATATATATATACAAGGAATTCGCAAGATCAGGCGAAATATACACAAACACTGATCTCTGGCCGAAGGAGACTCGAACCTACGAACCTTGGAACAAGGTATGCAGTGCTATACGATTCTCACCACACTCGACCAATACCTTGGTGCCCAGCTCGCGCTAGTTGTTGATCCAAGGCAGCCAGCTTTCAGGGAGATTCTCCTTCAGCCAGAGATCAGTGTTTGTATATATTTCGCCTGCTCTTGCGAATTCCTTGCATTGTTAAAATCTCTAGTAAGGCTGATGCATGCAGGGGATGAGATGAAAAGCTGTAAGCCTTCTCCCTGAAAGCTGGCTGCCTTGGA
The DNA here is from genome assembly GCF_038502225.1 of Cherax quadricarinatus. Taxonomy (NCBI): domain Eukaryota; kingdom Metazoa; phylum Arthropoda; class Malacostraca; order Decapoda; family Parastacidae; genus Cherax; species Cherax quadricarinatus. Next base: position 15,862,630 of record NC_091353.1, read on the forward strand.
TCAACGTCTAGCGCAAGCTGGACGCCAAGGTATTGTCCAGTGTGGTGAGAATGGTAAAGCACTGCGTACCTTGTTCCAAGGTTCGTACGTTCGAGTCTACTTCGGCCAGAGATCAGTGCATATATATATATATATATATATATATATATATATATATATATATATATATATATTATATATTATATATGTGTGTGTGTGTGTACTCACCTATATGTACTCTCCTATATGTGGTTGCAGGAGTCGAGTCATAGCTCCTGGCTCCACCTCTTCACTGGTCGACACTAATTCACTCTCTCCCTGCTCCATGATCTTTGTCATACCTCTTCTTAAAACTATTTTTGGAACTTGCTTCCACTACTTCACTCTCCAGATTATTCCAGTTCCTGACAACTCTAAGACTAAAGAAATACTTCCTAACATCTCTATGACTCATCTGGGTTTTCAGCTTCCAATTGTGTCCCCTTGTTTCTGTATCCCATCTCTGAAACATTCGATCCTTGTCCATCTTGTCAATGCCTCTTAGTATTTTAGACATTGTTATCATGTCCCCTCTATCTCTCCTATCCTCTAGTGTCATCAGGTTGAGTTCCCTTAACCTCTCCTCATAAGACATACCCCTCAGTTCCGGGACTAATCGTGTTGCAGATTTTTGCACTTTCTCCAATTTCGTAACGTGTTTGACTAAGTGAGGGTTCCATACTGGTGCCGCATATTCCAGTATAGGCCTTGCGTACACTGTGTACAATGTCGTGAATGACTCCTTACTTAGCTGTCTAAACGCCAATCTCAGGTTTGCCAATCTCCCATATGCTGCAGCAGTTATTTGATTGATGTGTGCCTCAGGGAACATGTTCGTTAAAATGCTTGCCCAAGATCCTTTTCTTTAATTGACGTTTGCAGCTGTTGGTTTCCTAACCTGTACTCCGTCTGCGGTCTTCTGTGTCCTTCCCCAATCTTCATGATCTTACACTTACTGGGGTTAAACTCCAGGAGCCATTTGTCGGACCATACTTGTAGTTTGTCCAGATCCCTTTGTAATTTTAATTGATCTTCGCCCATTTGTATTCTCCTCATCAGTTTCACATCATCAGCGAACAGTGACACTTCTGAATCTATTCCTTCCACCATGTCATTCACGTATACAAGAAACAGCACCGGGCCTAGGACTGAACCTTGTGGAACCTAGAAGACAAAAAGAATGCAGATGTAATATATACAGACTTTGCAAAAGCCTTCGACAAGTGTGACCATGGCGTAATAGCGCACAAAATGCGCGCTAAAGGAATAACAGGAAAAGTCGGTCGATGGATCTATAATTTCCTCACTAACAGAACACAGAGAGTAGTCGTCAACAGAGTAAAGTCCGAGGCAGCTACGGTGAAAAGCTCTGTTCCACAAGGCACAGTACTAGCTCCCATCTTGTTCCTCATCCTCATATCCGACATAGACAAGGATGTCAGCCACAGCACCGTGTCTTCCTTTGCAGATGACACCCGAATCTGCATGACAGTGTCTTCCATTGCAGACACTGCAAGGCTCCAGGCAGACATCAACCAAATCTTTCAGTGGGCTGCAGAAAACAATATGAAGTTCAACGATGAGAAATTTCAATTACTCAGATATGGTAAACATGAGGAAATTAAATCTTCATCAGAGTACAAAACAAATTCTGGCCACAAAATAGAGCGAAACACCAACGTCAAAGACCTGGGAGTGATTATGTCGGAGGATCTCACCTTCAAGGACCATAACATTGTATCAATCGCATCTGCTAGAAAAATGACAGGATGGATAATGAGAACCTTCAAAACTAGGGAGGCCAAGCCCATGATGACACTCTTCAGGTCACTTGTTCTATCTAGGCTGGAATATTGCTGCACTCTAACAGCACCTTTCAAGGCAGGTGAAATTGCCGACCTAGAAAATGTACAGAGAACTTTCACGGCGCGCATAACGGAGATAAAACACCTCAATTACTGGGAGCGCTTGAGGTTTCTAAACCTGTATTCCCTGGAACGCAGGAGGGAGAGATACATGATTATATACACCTGGAAAATCCTAGAGGGACTAGTACCGAACTTGCACACGAAAATCACTCACTACGAAAGCAAAAGACTTGGCAGACGATGCACCATCCCCCCAATGAAAAGCAGGGGTGTCACTAGCACGTTAAGAGACCATACAATAAGTGTCAGGGGCCCGAGACTGTTCAACTGCCTCCCAGCACACATAAGGGGGATTACCAACAGACCCCTGGCAGTCTTCAAGCTGGCACTGGACAAGCACCTAAAGTCAGTTCCTGATCAGCCGGGCTGTGGCTCGTACGTTGGTTTGCGTGCAGCCAGCAGCAACAGCCTGGTTGATCAGGCGCTGATCCACCAGGAGGCCTGGTCACAGACCGGGCCGCGGGGGCGTTGACCCCCGAAACTCTCTCCAGGTAAACTCCAGGTAAACCCCACTTGACACATGCGCCCACTCCGACACTTCAGCACGTACTAACACTCGTTGTTTCCTTCCTGTCAGGTATTCCTTGATTCATTGCAGTACTTTCCCGTTATTGCTGTTTGCTACTCTAATTTTTGCACCAGTATCTTCTGTGGTACTGTGTCAAAAGCCTTCTTGCAGTCTAAAAAGATGCAATCTACCCAACCCTCTCTCTCCTGTCTTACTTCTGTTACCTTATCGTAGAACTCAAGTAAATTTGTGACACAGGATTTCCCATCTCTGAAGCCGTGCTGACTGTCATGTATGAGCCCAATCTTTTCAATGTGTTCCACTACTTTTCTCCTGATAATCTTTTCCATGACTTTACATACTATACAAGTCAGTGACACTGGTCTGTAGTTTAATGCTACCTGTCTGTCTCCTTTCTTAAAAATTGGAACTACATGTGCTGTCTTCCACGCCTCAGGCAACTGCCCTATTTTGATAGATTTACTGAAGATTGCTGCTAGCGGCACACACAGTTCCTCTGCTCCCTCTCTCAGTATCCATGGAGATATGTTATCTGGGCCCACCACCTTTGAGGTATCGAGTTCGTCTAGCAGTGTCTTCACCTCTACCTTGGTTATGTGTATTGTCTCCAGCACCTGCTGGTGCACCCTACCTCCACAGTTTGCTGGAAGCATTCCTGACTCTATTGTGAATACTTCTCTAAATCTTTTGTTTAGTTCATCACATGCTTCTTGGTCACTCTTCGTCAGCTCCCCTCCTTCTTTCCTCAGCCTGATTACCTGGTCCTTGACTGTTGTTTTTCTCCTAATGTGACTGTATAACAACTTTGGTTCAGATTTGGCTTTTGATGTTATGTCGTTCTCGTATTGCCTCTGGGTCTCTCTCCTTATCCCTACATATTCGTTTCTGGTTCTTCTGTTCAGCTCCTTGTTTTCTTGAGTCCTTTGCCTTCTATACCTTTTCCATGCTCTAGCACACCTGGCTTGGGCCTCTTTACACCTCCAATTAAACCATGGGCTCACTCTGGTTTTACCATTTTTTCTGTTGCCCTTTGGTATGAACCTTTCCTCTGCCTCCCTGCACTTAGTGGTTACTATTTCCATCATTTCATTTACTGTCTTTCCATCTAGTTTTCTTTCCCACTGCACTTCATGCAGGAAACTTCTCATTCCTATGTAGTCCCCTTTTTTGAACTTCGGTTTCTCTCTTTCTTCTCGTGCTGCTGCATTCTCCACTGTTAACTCTACAAGATATTCAAAACTCAGGACATCATGATCACTAGCGCCAAGGGGACTTTCGTGGGTGATATCCCCTATGTCTGAACTATTCAAGGTGAATATGAGATCCAGCCTTGCTGCAACATCCTCTCCTCTCTCTCTGGTTGTATCCCTAACATGTTGGTGCATGAAATTCTCCAATACAGTCTCCAACATCTTAGTTCTCCATGTTTCTGGTCCCCCATGTGGCTCTAGGTTTTCCCAGTCAATCTCTTTATGATTGAAATCCTCCATTATAAGCAATTTTGTCCTACCCATATGAGTCCTCCTGGCCACTTCAGCTAGTGTATCCACCATTGCCCTATTGTGCACATTATACTCTTCTCTTGTTCTCCTGCTGTTAAGTGGTGGGTTATACATCACTGCTATTATCACCTTTGGACTCCCAGTCTGAAGCATTCCTACAACGAAGTCGTCTGTTTCCCTTCTTTCCATTCCTGCCATCTCCTCAAAACTCCACTGGTTTTTGATGAGCAATGCTACTCCTCCCCTCCTATGTTCTCTCTGTCTTTCCTCATAATCTGATATCCAGGTGGAAAAATTGCATCTGTTATCATCCCTGTAAGTTTTGTCTCTGTTAGTGCTATGATGTCAGGTGATGCATCAATGATGCATTCTTGCCACTCTTCACTCTTATTTGTTATTCCATCTGCATTGGTGTACCATACCTTTAACTTCCTTTCCATTACTGTATTTTGGGAAATGGAAGAGGAAGGTGCAGGCTGGGAGGGTGGGAGGCAGGCACAATATTATGGGAGGCTGCTGTGATTGTGGAATTAGTGCTTAGGGGGGTGGTGGCTATGGAGTGACATTCGTTTCTGTTTACTGTGTTTGGTTCATATGTGGTGACAGGGGTTGAGAGGTTTCTGTAAGCATTTGTGTTTGATGTTCCCCCAAAGGCTGAGCTTTCCTGTCTGTCGTTGCCTGTCCTGTCTCTCTTTCCTTCCACAGGTTTTGTCTTGCTCTCACTTTCAGTTGTTCCTTTTCCTTTCATGTTCTGTCTCGATTGAGGAACACTTTTTGATAATCTGGAGAGTCCTTTAATAGTGGTTTCTGTTGTAGTATCCTGTTCCGTACCACATCAGTCTTGAATGTCAATCTGATTGGTCGATTTTTTTCCTTCGAATACCCCCCAAGTCTGTGAAAATTTTCTACCTGAGACATGTCCCTCTCTCCTGTTATTACAATGATGTTCTTAATCTCTGTTTTCTCTCAATGCTTTCTTTCATCATAAGTCTGCCCTTCAGCCTCCTGAAGCCCATGAATAATTATTGACCTCTCCATCTCCCCTTCCCATTTCTTTTCCCTCTGTATCTCTGGATCTGATTTAAGCATCTCCTTTGCTGTTTCCGTAATCATCTCCCAGACACAATGATGGCCTGATATTACTGCTGCAAAAGACTGCTTAGCTCCATCCCCTCCTTCAGTCCCCTCGCTGCCTGCTGATGTTCCCATTTCAGTCATCTTGCTCCTTTCGGATCTCATCTTTAGATCCTGCTTCAGCACATCCATTTCTTCCTCCAATCTCTGTATCTTTGTCTCAGCTACTACAGCTCGTGATTCCCACTTCTTGCTCTCTGCAGATATTTGCTCTAACATGTTATTGCAAAGCTCGTTTAACCTTTTCTCCCATTGTTGTTCCATTTTGTTCTTGAGCCATTCTACCCATTCTTCCTTTTCCGACCAGCCATCATCGGTTCCCTTGCCTTTACGTCCTCCCTTTTAAGATCCCATTTTGTTTTTATCCTGTTGGGATGTTCTAGCTGCTTCAGCTTATCGTAAAAATGTGTGTGTGTGGTGGGGGGATTTATGAGCTAATGTGTTAGGTTAGGTTTGTGTGTGTATGTGTGTGTGTGTGTGTGTGTGTGTGTGTGTGTGTGTGTGTGTGTGTGTGTGTGTGTGTGTATGTGTGTGTGTGTGTGTGTGTGTGTGTGTGTGTGTGTGTGTGTGTGTGTGTGTGTGTGTGTGTGTGTGTGTGTGTGTGTGTGTGTGTATGAATGTGTGTGTGTGTGTGGGCGTGTGTGTATATATATATCAGCTCTGAGGAGCTGGATGAGATTCTCGCATTATAATCAGAGACAAACACGTAACAACATGTACTAGACATGCATCTCTCACACCTCATGTACTGTACAAGTCATCTTTGTATCAGCAATGTATCGCTTAAATCTTCTGTACCATATTATGTAATAAAATAAATCTATTGGTAAAAAAGAATGAAAAGATGGGGTTTACCTGGAGAGACTTGCGGGGGTCAATTCCCCCGCTGCCCGGTCTGTAGCCAGGCCTCATGGTAGATCAGAGCCTGATCAACCAGGCTGTTACTGCTGGCTGCACGCAATCCAACGTACGAACCACAGCCCGGCTGATCAGGTACCGACTTTAGGTGCTTGTCCAGTGCCTGTTTGAAGACTGCCAGGGGTCTATTGGTAATCCCCCTTACGTATGCTGGGAGGCAGTTGAAAAGTCTGGGGCCCCTGACACTTACTGTATTGTCTCTTAACGTGCTAGTGACACCCCTGCTTTTCATTGGGGGGATGTTGCATCCTCTGCTTTCGTAGGGAGTGATTTTCGTGTGCAAGTTTGGTACTAGTCCCTCTAGGATTTTCCAGGTGCATATAATCATGTATCTCTCCCGCCTGCATTCCAGGGAGTACAGGTTCAGGAAATTCAAGCGCTCCCAGTAATTGAGGTGTTTTATCTCCGTTATGCGCGCCGTGAAGGTTCTCTGTACATTTTCTAGGTCAGCAATTTCACCTGCCTTGAAAGGTGCTGTTAGTGTGCAGCAATATTCCAGCCTAGATAGAACAAGTGACCTGAAGAGTGTCATCATGGGCTTGGCCTCCCTAGTTTTGAAGGTTCTCATTATCCATCCTGTCATTTTTCTAGCAGATGCGATTGATACAATGTTATGGTCCTTGAAGGTGAGATCTTCTGACATTATCACTCCCAGGTCTTTGACGTTGGTTTTTCGCTCTATTTTATGGCTGGAATTTGTTTTATACTCTGATAATGTTTTAATTTCCTCACGTTTAACATATCGGAGTAATTGAAATTTCTCATCGTTGAACTTCATATTGTTTTCTGCAGCCCACTGAAAGATTTGGTTGATGTCCGCCTGGAGCCTTGCAGTGTCTGCAATGGAAGACACTGTCATGCAGATTCGGGTGTCATCTGCAAAGGAAGACACGGTGTTGTGGCTGACATCCTTGTCTATGTCTGATATGAGGATGAGAAACAAGATGGGAGCGAGTACTGTGCCTTGTGGAACAGAGCTTTTCACCGTAGCTGCCTCGGACTTTACTCTGTTTACTACTACTCTTTGTGTTCTATTTGTGAGGAAATTATGGTGGCCTGGTGGTTAACGCTCTCGCTTCACACGGTGAGTAGAAACATTGGACGTGTTTCTTTCCACCTGTTGTCTATGTTCCCCATCAGTAAAATGGGTACCTGGGTGTTAGTCGACTGGTGTGGGTTGCATCCTGGGACACTGACCTAAGGAGGCCTAGTCACAGACCGGGCCGCGGGGGCGTTGACCCCCGGAACTCTCTCCAGATAAACTCTCCAGATCTACCAACTTTTCCTGTTATTCCTTTAGCACGCATTTTGTGTGCTATTACGCCATGGTCACACTTTTCGAAGGCTTTTTGTCTTCTAGTGCATCTAGGACCTTTTCGTAGTGATCCAGTAGTTGGGACAGACCGGGGTGGTAGGGGTGGTAGGGGAAGTGGAATATTCAAACGGCTTCAGGAAGAAATCCAAATATTCTTCCTTGAAGCCTTTTTATCCACTTCTCCGAGGCTATGGGTCCCACAATTTACACCAGAGGTGGACCCCATCTATACAGAGTACTACATAAATAACCCGCACACAAGAGAAACATTATTAAACGTTTCGCTCCAACGTTTTTACCAGTAGTGTAAAGACGAACTACCGAATATAAGTGGCGGGTCTATATTTCTGGGCCCTGATGCTTGAACTATTATGGGGCCCCTCCAGGATGAAGGGGCCCTGAAGCTTAAGCTTCATTAGTTTTAAAGTAGAGACAGGATGTTCCAGAGATGGGACACAGCAACAAGGGAACACAGTTGGAAGTTGAAGACTCAGATGAATCACAGGGATGTTAGGAAATATTTCTTCAGTCACAGAGTTGCCAGGAAGTGGAATAGTGTGGAGAGTGATGTAGTGGAAGCAGGATTCATACATAGCTTTAAGAAGAGGTATGATAAAGCTCATGGAGCGGGATGAGTGACCTAGTAATGACCAGTGAAGAGTAGGGGCCAGGAGCTGTGAAATGATCCCTGCAACCATAATTAGGCGAGTACAATTAGGTGAATGCACACACACACACACACACACACACACACACACACACACATACTGGAAAACCTCATGCATCAACATGTTAGAGACACTACCAGAGAGAGAGGAGTGGATGAACCAGCAAGACTGGACCTTGTATTCACCTTGAGTAGTTCGGACATCGAGAATATCATGTATGAAAGGCCCCTGGGAGCTAGTGATCATCTGGTTCTGTGCTTCGACTACATAGTTGAGCTCCAAGTGGAGAGAGTAGCAGGAATAGGATGGGAAAAGCCAAACTACAAAAGGGGGAACTACTCAGGCATGAGGAACTTCCTTCAAGACATTCAGTGGGAGAGGAAACTGACAGGAAAACCAGTACAAGAAATGATGGACTATGTGGCAACAAAATGCAAGGAGGCAGAGAAGAGGTTTGTTCCCAAGGGAAACAGAAATAATGGGAAGAACAGAACGAGTCCTTGGTTCACCCAAAGGTGTAGGGAGGCAAAAACTAGGTGTACTAGAGAATGGAAAAGGTACAGAAGACAGAGAACTCAGGAAAATAAAGAGATTAGCCAAAGAGCCAGAAACGAATATGCACAGATAAGAAGGGAGGCTCAGCAACAATGTGAAAAAGACATAGCATCGAAAGTCAAGACTGACCCGAACCTGTTGTACAGCCACATCAGAACTAAAACAACAGTCAAGGGCCAGGTAATCAGACTGAGGAAGGGTGATGGGGAATTCACAAGAAACGACCGAGAGGTATGTCAGGAGCTCAACACGAGATTTAAAGAAGTATTTACAGTGGAAACCAGTAGGACTCCAGGAAATCAGAACAGGGGGTACACCAGCAAGTGCTGGATGAGGTACATATAACCAAGGAGGAGGTGAAGAAGCTGCTATGCGAACTTGACACCTCAAAGGCGGTGGGACCAGACAACATCTCTCCGTGGGTCCTTAAAGAGGGAGCAGAGATATTGTGTGTACGATTAACAAAGATCTTCAACACATCATTTGAAACTGGGCAACTCCCCGAGGTATGGAATATGGCAAATGTAGTCCCAATTTTTAAAAAGGGAGACAGACATGAGGCACTAAACTACAGACCTGTATCACTAACGTGTATAGTATGCAAGGTCATGGAGAAGATCATCAGGAGGAGAGTGGTGGAGCACCTGGAAAGAAACAAGTGTATAATTGACAACCAGCACGGTTTCAGGGAAGGAAAATCCTGTGTCACAAACCTACTAGAGTTTTATGACAAGGGGACAGAAGTAAGACAAGAGAGAGAGGGGTGGATCGACTGCATTTTTTTGGACTGCAAGAAGGCCTTCGACACAGTTCCTCACAAGAGGTTACTGCAAAAGATAGAGGATCAGGCACACATAACAGGAAAGGCACTGCAATGGATCAGAGAATACCTGACAGGAAGGTAACGACGAGTCATTGTACATGACGAGGTGTCAGAGTGGGCGCCTGTGACAAGCGGGGTTCCACAGGGGTCAGTCCTAGGACCTGTGCTGTTCTTGGTATATGTGAACGACATAACGGAAGGGATAAACTCAGAAGTGTCCTTGTTTTCAGATGATGTGAAGTTAATGAGAAGAATCAAATCAGATGAGGATCAGGCAGGACTACATAGAGACCTGGACAGGCTACAAGCCTGGTCCAGCAACTGGCTCCTTGAGTTTAACCCTGCCAAATGCAAATTCATGAAGATTGGGGAAGGGAAAAGAAGACCGCAGACACAATATAGTTTAGATGGCCAAAGACTGCAAACCTCACTCAAGGAAAAAGATCTGGGGGTGAGTATAACACCGAGCATATCTCCTGAGGCGCACATCAATCAGATAACTGCTGCAGCATACGGGCGCCTGGCAAACCTAAGGATAGCGTTCCGATACCTCAGTAAGGATTCGTTTAAGACTCTGTATACCATCTACGTCAGGCCCATACTGGAGTATCCAGCACCAGTTTGGAATCCACACCTAGTCAAGCACG
>NC_091353.1:15877666-15880169 GCF_038502225.1 Cherax quadricarinatus
TTTCCTGAATCCAAACTGGCAGGGGTTGAGTATGTTTTGAGCCGTTATAAATGAATACAGTCTCCTGTGCACGAGTTTCTCAAAGATTTTGGATAGCAATGGTAAGTTAGATATTGGCCTATAGTTGTTTAAGTCTGTAGGGTCACCACCTTTATGTATTGGTGTAACCCTTGCCATCTTGAGTAGTTTCGGGAAGGTGCTAGTCTCTATTGACTTGTTAAAAAGTAATGAAATAGCATGCGAAAGGACATGGGCCGCTCGCTTGTACAGTAATGGTGGGACATGAGACAGATTCCCCGAGTTATTTTTAAGTGACTTTATGATCTCAATGACTTCCGTGGGCTCAGTTGGTGCAAGATAGAAGGAATTAGGGAAATTTCCATCTAGGTAGTCCCCGGCATGGGCATTGGTATGTGGGATTTTACTGGCGAGATTAGATCCTATGTTTGAGAAGAAGTTGTTTATCTTGTTAGCTGTGTCAGTGGGATGTAGTGGTGTTTCATTAGGTTTAGTTAGGACAATATTCTTGGTTTTTCTCAGTTTGTGGGTCCCTAGAATCTGAGCGAGTGTTTTCCAGGTCTTTTTTATATCTCCTCTAGTGTCTGTGAATCTACTGGAGTAGTATAGTTGTTTGGCTTTTTTTATTACTTTGGTGAGAGCTGATGAATAGTGTTTAAGAGTATCTTTGTGTATTAAGCCCTGTCTATATTGCTTTTCATATTGGTGTTTCTTGTCAATGGATTTCAGAATGGTGCTGGTTAGCCATGGGCAACCAAGCCGTTTGTTTGTGATCTGTTTTGTTTTTATAGGACAATGTTTGTTGTATAGTCTAAGTAATTTGTTAAGAAAGATGTCTGTCCAGTCATCAATACCATTGGCCTTGGAGAATTCTGTAGGCCAATCAACAGTCTCTAGGTCAGCTGTGAACTTCCTTACTGAGGCCTCGTCATGGAGTCTAAATGAGACTTTGTTGTATTCAAGTGGTGGTTTACTAATGTTTGTCAGGAGGAAGGTAGGGTAGTGGTCTGTAGTGCTATCTGTGATTATCCCTGATTTAAGGGGGGCTAGTATATTGGTCCATGTGTGGTCTATTATGGTTGCACTTGTCTCAGTGAGCCTGGTTGGTTTAGTTATTGTTGGTATGAGAAGTGTGTTGTTCATATTGTTGATGAAATCAGTTACAGGCTGATCATCTAGTAAGCCAAGGTTGATGTTGAAGTCTCCAGCTAAGAGAAGGTGGTGCTTATTCAATTGTCTGTTTGTTATTAGTGACTTTAATTTCTCACTGAAATTTGGGATGCTTGTGTGAGGTATCCGGTAAATGGCACCGATTGTTATAGGCGTCTTAAGGTTTTTTACAGTAAAATTAGCAAAAATGTATTCCCCATATTCATCACTAAAGCAAGTGGTGCTAAGACAAGATAATTGGTTAGAGTAATATATTGCAATACCACCCCCAACTTGGTTTGTTCTGCAGTTGTGAATTGATGTGTATCCTGGTAGAGGGTAGATATCTATTGTGTCCTGCTTAAGCCAGGTCTCAGTAAGAATAATGCAGGAGAAGGGTGTCTTTAATGATTCAAGGAGTGCTAGGAGGTCATCATAGTGTTTGCTTAAGGACCTGATGTTGTAGTTAAGTACTGATAGACTTTTAGCATTGTTTAGGATAGTGGTGGCTTGTGATGCTGTGTAATAAAGGCAGTTACTTTCCAATAGGTTTTGATTGGGTGTCAGATTATGGAGGTTTAGATCAGGGTCAACGTGATCAATCATCTTCTAGGTTTAAAATTATGGTTATTTATATCCTGAGTTGTGTGTTGAGTTCTACTACTGATATCTGTAGTGGTTGGAAATTTGGACAAGTATATAGCTAGAGTATTTTGGTCATGTAGGGTATAGTCACTACTACACATAATGAAGTTGATTTTGTCTGTGTGTTGTGCTGGAATGAACTAAAGTACAACTAGGTATAAACTAGTAATATAAAAATACAAATTAAAAATAGAACAAGACTCGCACTTGTAATTGCACTAAGGTCTAATAATGACTTTTGTGGAGTCTATGTTTTGAGCTAGAGTGAGCTAAAGTACAATAGGTTTAATCTAATAATATAAAAGTACAAATTAAAAATAGCACTAGTCTCTCACTAGTAATTGCACTATGGTCTAATATAGTGAATTTGGTATTGACTATGTCTTGAGGTAGAATGAGCTATGGTACAACTGAATTTAATCTAATAATATAAAAATACAAATTAAAGGTAGCACCAGTCTCTCACTAGTAATTGCACTATGGTCTAATATAGTGAATTTGGTATTGACTATGTATTGAGCTAGAAAGAGCTATAGTACAACAACTTTAGTCTAATAATTTAAAAATACAAATTACAAATAGCACCAGTCTCTCACTAGTAATTGCACTATGGACTAGTATAGTGAATTTGGTATTGACTATGTATTGAGCTAGAATGAGCTAGAGTAAAACTGTGATTAATCTAATAATA